>NC_056746.1:302848302-303108302 GCF_019279795.1 Protopterus annectens | reverse complement strand
GACGGTACGGATCATACTGTTCCTTTCAGCCTACATGTGTCTGTGTTGTTATGGCTCATTTATATGCTCCTTCTGTTTCATTTACATGCGTATGCTATTTCGTATCACATTTGATATGTGAAATACGGACATACCTTTTGTATGTGACTATTACATGGGCTTGTGGGATATGATTCAGACATACGGTCACTACCTATATCTACATTTCTCCATGTGTATTTTGTTATGGACACATCTGCACAGCTATGTTCCCTCCCTCACATTATGGGTCGGCTGGTGACCCTCTCTGTTGGACTGGACGTACCTACTGGCGGCGCGCTAACATCTGATACGTTTCACTTCCACATGGTATAGCTATCAACACTATGTTGGACTACAGGCACACAGTTTTCATGTCATTTGTTCATGGGTAGAGACCTGTTATTCCCTACCATGCATTTGTGTTTGATTCTTCCTTTTCTTTTCGCAGGGACACTGCTTTGCATACGTTTTAGTCTCCATGGACACTGATAGGTACGATTACTATTGCTGGCAGAATGTAATATTCAGCAGTTTAGGTTGCTCCTCGACAGCCGACATTGACCCGCCTCCCTGCGCAACTTCGATATGCCCCTTGCACTCGTGCACGTTTCCTATGCACGTGGCTGTGGCTGCTGTACGCCTTCATTAATATGCATATGGCGTGACTACTCCATATCTATACCGCACGGCCGGCGCAAGCCTTACGCCTGACTTACGCCGAGCTTCATGAATCCGGGGGAATATGAGGGAAAAAATCAGGGATGTTCTGCAAAAATCACAGGAATTGCTAATTACCAGACACAGATCATACAGAGAATAATGCTGATGATAATTAGCACATTGAAACTGAAGAAATTATTTTGCTTGTTTTTGTTATGTTTTCATTGCTGCCATATCAGGCACCTTAGCACTATTAACTATATACTAAATGGGCATAAAACTCTATGCTGGGTAAAAGTGCACAATACATGCACAAACTGACATTACACAGTAACAAAGATATAATATTGTTAACAATCACATCATGAATACACATACTATGTCTAAAATATGAAAAATTTTGAAACAATTATTAGCAGCTTATTAACAATTTCAGCTACAAAGCTCACAGATGGTTAAAATCTTTTACTTTATACTAAGAAAAAGTTCTTTTGATGTCTTAATATAATTCAGTATTATTTCTCATGAATATACTTATAAAAATTCTTAACAATGAATGTGTGACAGATCCTTTCAGTGGAGAACAATGACCAACATGGAATTTTAAGTGTCAAAATGGGGAGTAATTATTAGACTTAAAAACTTGATTAACAAACGTAATACTTTCTCATCTTCTTTCTCACAATGGATTAATGACTCCTCCATCAGCACATATCAGTTTCAAAGAAAAACAAAAGCTATCATGACCTGAACTGTAGTATAATTCTGCACATCTCCACCTCCATCAGATTCAGTGCAGCCTCCTGGACAGTGTCTTTTTTTGCAGTAATACTTTTGTTATCAAATGCAGCATTTTGTTCATTTAAACAACTACTATTCATACCCCGTGTCGCTCACAGTCTTAATTTGTTTATAGTCCATCACCAGCAGAAAAGGTTAGCTCCCACACAACACTAGATTGACGTTAGAGTTGCTAATAAAGAATTAAGCACTAGGTGATTAATACATGAATAAAACAACTGCAAACAATCAAAAGTTTAAATGCAGCTTATCAGTGTGTTACTATGAGCCAAATGGAAAGCAATTGATCTACTTACAAAAAGTTATTGCCTTTCTTACCATTAGGTCAGCAGTCAGAATAACATCTACAATTACTAGCACATTAGAGAAGGTCTACACAGCAAGCACATAAAACAATACCACATTGTACAGAAAAGACAGTAAGGCACATTCTCTTTATGTCAATTTTGTAATCAAACCACACAATCCCAAGTGGCAGACATAAGCATCAGAGTAAAAATAATTCAAAAGCAAAAGTAATGGTCACGCATATACACAGGCACATCTTCTTTTTAGAAAAAAAGTGATTCCCCAGGTCAACATAGAATTGTTGTACTCAGGAAGTTCGTGTTGTTGAACAGATTTACAAAAAACATAAATTGAAATATGCAGCATCATCTTCTGTTTGCTACACTTGTTCCTGAAGCTGACCTTCACAAAATGAAATCACTGCACTACAGGATAACTAAGCTACCAAGTTATCACTGAAAGTATTATTTTCAGTTCTGCACTGTAGTTGTATATTCATCTGACTGAAGTTGCTGTGCTGACCAGACTGCCTGTAACTGTGGACTTCTTCCCAGTCAGACGTGTACAGCTGACAGGA
Organism: Protopterus annectens; assembly: GCF_019279795.1. NCBI lineage: Eukaryota > Metazoa > Chordata > Ceratodontiformes > Protopteridae > Protopterus > Protopterus annectens. Next base: position 303,105,955 of record NC_056746.1, on the reverse strand, counting down.
ATGGTCACCACACCACCACCCCCTTTACTTGACATGAGTACTCTTACTCATGGAAGCACACAGAATACTTTGTATGCACATGCTTCTCAACATTTCAGTGCAAAAAATCTATACAAAATCACAAACACGGGGGTGGCAAAGGCCCATAATCAGGGGTAGATTTTAAATATTGTTTTTATAAACTTAGAAAGTTGCTAGATAGCACGTTTTGCTTTTGGCATGCATTTTTGTATGATGTGAAGTCTGAATTTTAAATGACTGTAATTATTTAGTGACTTCAGTCCTCAAACATTCACCAAGAAACAACAAATCTTATGATGAACAGACCAAAAATATGAAATAAAAATACAGACATTCTGTGAAAATCTGAACAGTTGAGATGTATGCTTATATTTATCCCTAGTGCCAAATAAGATGCTGTTTCATTTTATATTATAAGGAATTGCTTTCAAATTGATGTGAGAGAAAATAAACATTTCAGTAAGGACTTTTTCCCTTATATATTCTGCCCACATTCTTAGCTGTTAGACAAGATGACAATCAAAAAATCTAAACTTTTTATGGTTCCTTTAGTTATATCTGGATGACGCTACAACCAGATGAACATGACTGACAATCTTTGTCCAGATGAAAAACATCATAAAGCGCTTCTTTTTTTTCATCAGGCCAAGTACACTTACCTGTACTCCTATATGGGACACTTATCTGTACACCTGTGTGGGAGACCATACTCACTACCTTTACTTATACATGATAACTATTTGCTCATTAAAAAAAGAAAAAAAAAAAACAGTGAATCAGTGTTAGCACTATACTGGAAACTGCAAGGACAGTGGTTTTCTAGAGAAAGAGCAGGTGATGAGTCATTACTCCTCCAGTTATATCTAAAAAGTTGTAACTTATTCCATTTTACACTACAGCTTTGGTAGAGAAGTCATTTTTGTCTTACTCTGCATTCTGCTTTCTACTAGAAAAGTTTAAAAAGAACTACTAAGAAGTGGCTGCACACAGTTTGAGGCTACTTAATTGGAGTTGTCATAGCCTGCCACTCTTAATGATTACCAACTGTAAAAATAAAAATCATCTGCAGTATATGTACTTAGCCTCTGTCACTGTGCATCAAACATCAGAAAATCCTATGAGCCTTTTTTATCAGAAATGTACTTTGGGTTTGTCTATACAAAAAGGTATATTTTGTACTTTACAAAAGTAGACCCCCAGCACATACTCAAATGAAATAGACAATGTACACTATTGCTTTGCTATTCATTTTAAATGGAGTATGCATTTTCTTTAACACCCATCTGAAGGTGTCTTGATTTCAAGCAAACCTAATATCGGATAGGTATTATTTTAAATGGGTCTACCTCGACCCATCGAAATTCCGTTTCAACAAAATGTAATCAGGCAAACTCCTTTTTGCGAAAGTGCATTTTTTCAAAAATGTACTTTTGCAAAAAAGCAACTAAACGACCAGCAAAAGGGGCTGTTGCTTAGATCGCGGCACAGCAGGGATAAGGGAATATTCCCTTTTCCCCACTGTAGTGCAATCTCGGAATGAGAATATAAAAGTAGTGGGGGTATGGAGGTGCAGGGGGGCTTGCCCCCCTGCATAAATGTGGTCGGTGCTTTTTTTTTGTCTGTTTTTTATTTTCGGTTCATTTGTATTTTGCGAAAGTGCATTTTTGAAAAAATGCACTTCTGCAAAAAAAAGTTTGCCTATTTACTATTTGTTGAAATGTAATTTTGATGGGTCAAAGTAGATCCTTTTAACTACACAACTTTTCAGATAGGATCGAACCTCTCTAGAAACATGCCTGAGTCTCCTTAGAAACGTGACCTTACCAGTTTAGAAATGCTAAGCTGGAGTAAGACACACCTCCAAGTTACATCACTTATTCTATCTCCACTTTCCTGTTTTCTTGTCTGCTATCCTCATATTTGCTCTGTATTTTCCCCCCATTTCCTATGTATGTCTGCCTCACCTGTTGCGGACCTTATGAAACCAACTCAGAATGCAGAGCAGAAGTCTGTACCACTAGCGTGCACTCCTATGGACTTATTTAATTTCTCTACTTCTCTCTAAAGAATTGACTTCTACTAACCCTGTGAATATTCTATACTGGATTAACTAATTTGCTCAGCTTTGTTTAAAAATTCTGGATAGCTCCCACTTTCAATTCTTCTTAATCGTCCGTATGATAATATCTAGTTCTGTAGCCATCACAGTTTGATTCAATCTCTTCAGACCATCTTTAACTTGTATTCCTTTTGCATTAGTCAAAAGCAAATAAACTGCTATAATAAGTCTTTGGAAAACATTTCAAAACCAAAGCTAATTCTACAGGTAATTCAAGATCTTTGATAAAATTAATCTCATTCCAATCAAATGCAAATATGAACATAAAATGACATCAAAGCTGAAGCATTATATAGAGTCAAGTATCAGCTAAAATGGTTAACAAGGATATTCATTATTTCATTTCAGATGCAACATAACTTATGAAACCACAGAGTTACAAGATTATTAGAAGTCAGAGCAGGTGCCACACAAATTGTACTATTGCACAACACTGTCATCACTCTGGTTTTATTTCTCAGACCACACTTTCTCCGAAAGTCAAATTCTCTTAAAGCAGCCCAGCACCAGCTTGTAGCAGGCTAGCAGCTACTGATGGTGATCACATTCACTCACATCATGTCACATGAAAATGCAGCTATTTACTGTTAACAATAAAAGAAGTGTGCAGGCTGCAGCAAATTGCAGAATTGTTTCTGATGACTCTTTTGCTACATTTTCTACTAGGCATACATATAAGCATTTTTTTATTCTTTTTTCACTTACCTGGAGGTTGAGCCTCTACAGAAAGTAAATTTCTCATCCTGCAGACACAGTTGGGCATACTGGGTGGACTGCTGGACAAAGCAGAAGTTCAGAACTGAAGACTGAAACTGTAATGTGCAGAGCTCTGCTTCACTTGCTGCTGCTGCTGGTATTCTGGTCCAAGATGAGTCTCCACACTCTCCGAAGGAGTTGTCTGGCTGAGAACGATAGACTGCAGTCTGCTTCACGAAGCTTATGTCATCAGGCACACCCTTGCACATTGATGACATTGCAGGATACACAGGCGATGAGTGGTGACATCAGCCACAACTGTAAACATGCACAAAAAATAAAAATTAAAAAAAAAAATAGACAAAAATCAGAAATTGTAGGAGCCTCTCAGGAATTTATAGCACACTATTATTTTGACCTCAAAATTGGTAAAGGAATTCATTACAGTTGAGAGGTATGATAGAGACAGAGACTCTTTCAGTGGTGAAATGAATTGTGTTAGAAGGAAGCAAATTGTGTTTTATTAAAAAAAAATTATGCTTACATAACATGTAGGATTATAAGTGCCATTCAAGCTGGAAAGTGTTGGAGCATCATATGGCTTTGTCGGTATAGCTGGAATTTGTGAGAAGGGAGAAGGGGACAAGTTTTCACTATTAAGGGGACATTTTTCTGCCACATCGCTGAGAACTGTATGCAAGGTGAGTATTATTTATAAAAGTAGGTTAAAATACTGTGCTGAGCAGCTGCATATGCAAAATGGGGAGGCAAATCCTAAGGGGACAGTAAGTCAATGAGATAGGTTCTAATGCAGCTTCATATTTAGAAGGTGCATAAATTGTGAGCAAAGTAAGATCAAGGACTATGTGCTTTAGATTGGCTTAGGATGACTACTGAATTTCTTAGCTAGTCACTGTTTAAGAATATGAACAAAACAATCCATGGGTTTTATTTCCTGGTGGTTTAGTTAAGTGTCACAAAACCTTTTCTTTATAGACTTAATTATAGCAGTTGTTAAACTTGGTATCAAGTTTAACGTCATGGTAAAATCAGTGGGAAGAAAGTGTAAGTGAGGCCGTTACATACAGCTAAGACTAAAACTCAAATATAGGGTGAAAGGTGTAATGGAGGTTGAGCCAATCCATTAAAGATTGTTGTTCTAGTTTTACTGGATGCAAAGGACCCAGAAGTACTAGAAAAGGAAGAACACTTTTATGGGGCTCATGAATTTGCTCTTAGGGAAGATGGTGATCCAGGAGGAGGGTCCAACAAGCAATCAAGAAAGAAGAGAAGTTTGGGAGAGGCAGCCAATCATAGGCAGTGAACAAGTTATGAGATAAGGATGAAGAGCAAACCTACTGTGAGGATGATAAGATGGAACAGATGGTGCAGCCATCACTGAGGGAGGAAAGCACAGGTACTAGTTCGGGGAGGGGGTGAATGTGATAGAACAGGAGACCACAGAGAGTCAAGAGACTGACTGGAGAGGACACTTCAGGGATATGTGGGTTAATCTTCCTGAGGAAGGCTGGTCAGCACTGCAAGAGATTCTAGGGACTGAAACACACACACTGATATGCAGGATCAGTGTAACCTACAGCACATCCACAGTTGGCCTGAAGCACCAGGGAATAACTTCCCCATATTCCTTTTGTGAAGTTCAGATAAGATGAATGCAGCTCAAGGAAAGGAGATGCACAGGATGGATGAGGTGACCTCCAGGGTCCTGCCAACCATAGGTGTGGCTAAAGAATGTTATTACTAACTGCACACATACCAAGAGTAGAAAAGGAAAAAAAACTGGAGGGGTAAATTCATAGAATTTTTTGATCTCATGGATTCAGTGGGGGTGCAAAGGATCATCAACACTGATTTGCAGGATAATAAGGATCTGTCAGCAGTGCTCACTACATTGGAAAAATGTAAACTCGTAAGAAGAAAATTGTGGAACTGGGATAACTGGGTTACAGGTTTTGTATATTTAATTGCAGTCATGTTAGAGTGGGATCCTCAGGTGTGATTGCATATAACATATTTTATGACACTCAGGGTTGCACAGAAGTATAAGAAGAGGATAGCATGTTTGTAGCACAATCTAAAGTTTTGAAAGCTCAAGGCATTGAATGACTCACTGTGATAGGAAACAGTACATCTGGATACCTGGTTAGGCACCATGGACAAGCCTATGGGACCATAGGCATCCCAGCAAGATGAGAGGCAGGCAGGTTACATTTACTGGGCATTTGATGTGTGAAAATGCTGTAGGGCCATCTGATGTTTTTCATACCAATACTTACAATGTGGCAGGAGTCGCCTGTGCATTTCTGTTGAAAGGTGAAAAGACAGGGCTACATATCCATGTGGACAAGAGGGACCACCACCACTGCAATACAAGGAACTTAGGCCATGTGACAGATGTTTTACCTGGAAAATCAGCATTTGGGGGAACATAACCAGAAAGCAAGGAAGACAATCAGATTCACTTCCCAGTCGGGTTAGATGTACTGAATGAAATCTTAGCAAACTACCTGGACAGAATGGTGGCCATAGACCCACTGTGGGTTTTGAACTTTTTTTAGAACTAAAGCACATTTGAAGCCCGATAAAAAAAGTTTGCACTAATTTAAAGTCAATAAAGGGTAAGAAACAATTGGTGCAGCAGATGCTGAACAAATAGGTCATTTTGTGGAGGTTGTCAGCCCATTTAAAACTCCAGCATAGTATTTATACAATGCCTCTCAGCTTGGCTTCATTCCTATAAAAGACCTCTGCTGGATTTCACCTGATTCACCACCTGTTATGGTCCAGAGTGCATTATTAGATGATGTAGTGTCCTTACTCAAAAAGAAACAGTTCACTTGGATGGCAAAGCTGAGTATCGAGTCTGCATTCTGCCTTATGCAGTTTCACTTGGAAAACTTCTACATCTTGGGCATAAAGCTTGGTGATAACTATTATTTTTACACGGCCATATCCATGGCTAGTGCAGTGGCCCGCACCTTATTTGAGAAATTCAGCACACCCCTTCATTGGGGAGAGTGTAAACCAGTACCCTATTTAACTGTTTTTTGATCTTGGGCCCATCCAGGAGCATCACAAAACAAGTGGCCCAGGAATAGAAAGACCTGTGCAGTGCTCTAGGGAGACTTTTGGCTGGAGACAAGGGAGAAGGCCTATCTCATGCCATTGCATATCTGGGGTTAGAGATTGACTCCTGAAGTCAAATTGCTTACAGGTTGAAAAACTGACCATGCTAAGGAATATGGGCCCAAGAAGAAAGCAAGGTTGAGAGAAGTCATGGAGTTGCATGCTGGGTTGTTGCCTCTAGCTGTACCTTCAATAAAGGACTGGCATATTTACTCAAAGGGGCCAGACACCAACAGAAGACCAGCACTAGAAACAAAGTCAGACTTCTTATATATGGAAGGCATTTTTAGATAATTTCATTGCAGTGATCATTTGTCAGGATGACTGGGTATCTGATGTAGATCTAGAGGTATAAACTAATGCTGCCACACAGTTTGTGGCTCTCCGGTCTGCTCATTGGGGGGAGGTTAAGGTTAGAAGAGACATTACCTTTGTTTATTTTTATTTACCCTTTAAATAGAAGGTTTAGTTGCTAGCTCCACCCCCCCCCTCATTTCACAGATGATTAACCTTAACTGACCTGTTCTAACTTCTGTTTGACTCCCTAACTTACCTGTTCCAATTTCTGGCCTACTCACAAAAGACAGAGTTGTGTTCTCTTTTCAAGTTTAAATATGCAGTTAAAAGCTTAATACAAAAAAAAACACAGTGTAAAGAAAACTACTCACAGTATACAAAATAGAAAAAGACAAGAAAGTAATACAAAATACAAGAAAATAAAAGCAAACTAACCTTTCCCTCACAGCAAGATGTGGCAGTGTCTGGGTGAGCCTTTCCAGTAAAGCCAATCATGTCTATTTAAACTGCTTTGTCATTTGAAGAGAAACTTTTGTGAACTGCAGGATTAGTTTCTATGCTGACAACGAGGTTGTGGTGGCAGTATTGACCATTCAGTATTCCAGAGAAGAGCAAGTACACATGGTGATAAGAAAGTTAGTTTAGCATGGAGTGGTATACAACATTTCATTCATGGCCATCCATGTAGTAGGCCATATAAATTACACTATCCCTCTTATTGGCAGCATTTATACAAAGGCTAGGTCCTTGAGCCTGAGCATAGCCAACACTGGAGAGACCATCCCAGAGGAAAAAGGAGGGATGGGGAACGATAGCATGGAAGCTACCCAGAGCCAGGGTGGCCATGCTAGAGTAGTGAAAATGCTTGTGGCTTTTGTAAATGAGGTTTCTGCATTCCCAGAAGTGGTGGATCCCAAGACTGATAATAAAATATTTATTTTACAGGTGGAAAAAGGTAGAAGCAGCAACTATGCTCAGGAGGCAACTTGCAGCCATTGGCTGGGTGTTGAGAAGGGCAGACCACCCTAGTCTAACCAAGTATTGGAAGGTAGAAAGGATGAAAGAGTGGGAACATGTTAAGGGCATGGGTTAATGCCCAAGGAAAATCCTAGGGGAGACCATTCTGCCTGTGTTACTAAATGGACTGAAGGCAACAATGTCTATTTACAGGTGTTTTCTCACCTGGACTAGGTTATCTTTAGCCTTTTACCACATGGGATTCAGAGCTGGGGAACTGACCGTGCTGCTACCCAGACATCATTTTCAGGGAGCCTCAGGTGAGGTGACATAGCTGTCATCATTTGAAGTATGTATTTTGGCTAAGGTCATCAAAATGAAAAAGGCACCAAATAACAATCAAAGCAGTTCAGTATAAAACACTCTACTTTGTTGTTTGGATTAATACAGTGTGGAAGCTTTCACACAACACAGGACCCAAGGGGGTGGTATTCAAACATGAGATGAGTGTCCCATTATTGACTATTGGGGACAAGCCATCCCAAGAAGGGCAATTATTAGCCAAGGAATCAACATGGTGCGATACTTATGTCGATCATTTCAGATTGGTAGAGCCACTAAACAAGGGAAAAGTGGGACTTCAGTACACATCATTAAAAGAGAAGGGAGATGGAAGTCAAAGGATTTTATGTTTTAAGTATGATAAAATAGATAGACAGATGGGGAGCTACATAGTATCAGCTGAATGTGATGTGGAATATACATCCACAACCCCATTTTCCCATTTTTGCATATGGGGTCAGGGTGTCACTTCAACAGTGACAACCATCTAGAGCCAAGTTTTACACTACCAGCTTGTTAGCCTTGCTGCAGTAGTTCATCCACACTATACACTTGCAAGCATGCTCACACCTATGGCCAGTTTAGAGTGTCCAATCTATGTCTTTAGAATGTGAGAGAAAACTGGAACACCCAGAGGAAACCCACACAAACACAAGGAGGACATGCAAACTCAACACAGAAGGCTCCCCAGCCAATGCTATCCACTGCACCACTGTGCCACCCTTCTCTCTCTCTCTCTCTCTCTATATATATATATATATATATATATATATATATATATATTGTTGGTATATATAAAAAAGACAAAGAAAAAGAGGTTGGGGAAAAAAAGGAGAGAGAACATTCATTCACATTTCATTAATATGAGGTTCGTTTGATTTTCTGCAGGCATTCATCAAATCTTTGTGATCTGTAACATACATCCATTGGTTCAAACAGAGAGCACAACTTCACCCAGGGGGAGTACAAGTGGATCTTGACCCAAATAATTAAAGAGTGCAATGATGGGAACAGTGAGGGATGGTGTGGAATGTGTTACTCTTAACTTTGTTACAGATGTGATAAGAAGACAGCCTGCCCTGTATAAATGTAACACGTTTAGTGGTAGTGATTTAGGTGTTGTAAATAAGAGCAGAATGGTAGATATCATAGTGAGATGATAAAAGCCATTTGCTGAGGTGGGTGGAAAGTGTTGTCCAAGATACTAGGCAGGCCAGTCTGTCACCAGGTGGTCCAGTCTGTATTGAAAGAACATGAAACTACAGTAACAGGAACGTAGTTAGAATAACCCCAAGATTCAGTTTGCTTGTATTCAGCCAGAATGAATGTGAAGACAGAGACCCAGTATGGTACAAGCCAGATAGAGTGCACCTCTCTTATCTGGTGTTAGACCTTTTCAACTTGAATGTGGCCCTCTTCATGCAGGTATTGGCCAAATGTGTTTGGGAGAAAGGCAGTTGAGTCAAAGAATGGGGGTGATTGGCTGAGAGGTGAAGCTGGCTACCTGATGGCCTGGGGGTGTGGGGAATCCCCTCTCTCCCCATCCTTTTCCTCTTTCCCATTGGACAGAACATGTTCAAGGCATGGAAGGAGCTTGCTCAATGGCAACTATATTGAGGGGGGACTCTGGAATGATGTGGCAGTACTCATACTGCCAGAACATAGGGAGTTAGTACAAAGGTGAGCAAGCCAGCAACAGCAAGTACTGGCAAAGATTTACTTCTCCAGGGTGCACAGGAGACAGGTCACTTGGGTGCCTGTTTTTGGAGGCAGATGTCCCTAGGTTCAAGGTAAGGATGAAGTAATCTACAGACTAGGTCACTCAATACTATGGGGTTGTTGTTGCATGATGTGACCTGCCATTATTGGAACATATTTTTGTATGCATATTAGAGATGTAACTAAACTGTGCTATTGGCTTATGATGAAGCTGTAATAAAGTGTTTACAACAACCAAACTATTGTGTAGTAATTGTATGCAGAAGGGAAGTGAGGGGACAAAGAAGCCATTCATGGTCATTTGAATAGGCCATTGTCCCTTGCATCTCCTAACCCAGAATTGCATCCAGATTGGGTGGCCAATGGTTGGAAGGCCAAACACAAATGATCTGCCTGACTGTAAGAATCAACAGAACTGGCAGGACAGCAACTAGTAAGGTACCTGGACCACCTTACCCATTTAAAGGGCCTGATGGGTGGAGGGAATCTCCTACGTATTATCCTTATCCTCTTCCCATTTTGGTAGGATCATGTTCATGGCACAGAAAGAACCTGCTTGGTGGTAGTTGGACTGAGAAGAGACTGTTATGTGACTAGGAAACATATTCATCACTGGAACTGAGGAGGGAGGATATTTGGCAAGGTGATAAATCAGTACCAGTAAGGTTTGACTTCTCCAGGATGCACAAAGGATATTTCACCCGGGTTATGTGTCAAGGGAAAACAGTCAAACATTTGGAGATGGAAAGAGAGAGGTAGGAAAAGAAAAGTAATTGAGAAGGTCATTTGGCATAGAACTAAAGGCACTGGAATCATACTATATGTAAGTCAATGAAATTCCTAAGTCACAGCCAAGGTTTTTTTCCATTCCTGTCCGCATTAAATTCACTTACAAAACCATATTACAGTTTTGGCTATAATACAACATTTTAATGAGCAGTTTGTTTTATGAACCATCCTTTCAATTGTTTTTTTTTTTCTTTGCTGTTATCATGGACTGTCAACTCAGATTCTGACCCTACACACATTTCACTACCACTGGCAAGGTCGCTACAACCACATGCAGGTGAGAACTCAGAGAGGGAACCACCAGCTGATGTGAGTGTAGGTAGACATAGGTGTGCACAATATGCTCTTGCCCTGGCCAGGAGGCAATGGATAACACATGTACTGACTACGTAAGGGGTGCAACTTTCGTCCCATGGACATACATACAGTAACACTGATGCCCGGCAATGTTTATAACCTTTACTTACCTATCTAATGGCTGTGTACTACTAGTAGCAGATACAGTCAGCCACAAATGAGAACAGTTGTAACTGCAGGACTATCAAGGTAAGTGTTGAACCTGAAACAGGAAAATAAATAGGTAAGAACACAAAAGAATGGGAGATACTTGCAGTCTGTTACTTGAAAATGTACCTAAGTAGAATGTGTGTGAGTTGTCCAGCAATAACATCAATATGTTACAGGACTGATTATGTCAATAGAGTTCTGCCATTTATCAGCTAAAATGCCTCATGCACTGAAAATAAATGCAACAGAAAAAGCAGTCCAAAGTCTAATTATCCCTACATTCTCACAAGTTGAGCAATAAGTCTGACTGATGTATCAACGATTTCAAGGTAGTAATAACAACAGTAAAAAGTCTGTAAGAAATCATTAAAAGTTTCAAAATAGCATCACCAATACATATACTAAGCACTTAGTTAACTATGCACCCTGTGCATCAGAAGAAATACATATGTATCCCTGAATGCAAAGATAGAAAGAAGGTGATGGCACAGTTATCATCATTTGCACAGGCTGGGGTTGGGGGAGTCAGGAGACCAAGTCTGACACAAAAAGTCGTGAGTGTGTGTCAGTAAGAAACACAGACAGGCAGAAATGTATCTAATTATCAAAGGGCCACTGAGACAGAATGACCTGCAAGCCTCATGAATGCCTCATGCACCTATTATTTGTGTGCGTGTGTGTGTGTGTGTGTGTGTGTGTGTGTGTGTGTGTGTGTGTGTGTGTGTGTGTGTGTGTGTGTGTGTGTGTGTGTGTGTGTGTGTGTGTATGCATGGCCACTCAGTGTGAAATATGTGTGTGATTGTCTGTGTGACACCCGTGCACTGGCCCAGTAATCAAGGAGCCTCAATCCTCACCACTAACACCAGTGAGGGATGTGCACATTGGGAGGATGACAAGTACACACACAGTAAAGTACAATTTCTCTTAAGAGCACACAGAGATCACAGTCAGTCTGGGGCAAGTTTCTCCCTCTCTTTCTCCAGCTCCCTAAAAAGACTCCCCACTGACACAGCTATAGGTTAAGATCTCAGCCAAGTGGTCAAGCCAAAACCTCCAGCACCCTCTTTGTCCAACCAGTGCTTCATGTACCTGCCCAAGTAACTGACACACATGCACTTTGAAGTATGATGTATATACAAACACACAGACACTCCTGCGGAAGGCTGGCACAGGTTCTCCAGCTATGCCCCCTTCTGCCCAGACTATACAGTAGTACCACCTGCCACCAACCACCCTTATCAGCTACTATAAAGGCCCATACCAAAGGGAGTCCAATTCTACTGTGCAATGTTACTATTATCCAATGGGTAAGTGTGACTAAGACTTGAAGGCTATTTAGGAGTGGCTTATATAGTATCACCAAATAAATATGCAAGTACTCTAAGACATTAAATATCTCTACACAAACCAGCCACAATTAAAGGTTTAAATATATTTAATAATAAATAATATAAGCACAAGACAATACTTATTAACTCAACACAGTGACAGAAGAGGTCACAATTCACAGGAAATACTTTAAAATAACATAGCAGGACCATCTCACATAAAAACAGAAGGCATTTAACTAATCTTGCCATATTCCTATTTGTCTCCAAGATAAACTAGGTTCTAAATAACTTACTTACAGAGCAGGCAAAGTGCTGGTGAGATGATGTGTTCAGGTTCAAAAACAAATACAAAATGCACTCTTTCTCTATGAAATGGTTCTTAAATTGATAATACACATTACTACTGACTTATTTCAGATTACATCATTCTTGTCACCTTTGCTTAAGTTTCCCAGGCTAGGAGGGACTTCAAATTTAACATGTTTATTTTAAGAATACTTATCTCTCAGAAACTGACAATTCTCACTTTGAAGCTTGCCTGAAGCTGGATGTCATAAAATAATTACCTTGGAAACCTATAATTACCTCTGTTTCCAGACTATAGAAAGAATCCCCAGCTGCAGGCATTCTGTCTCCTAGCTGAGATAACACAGTCATAAAATACTACTTACTTATTTTCTCAGAGTTTGCAAGTTAATTCTGTATGTCCCAATTTCCACCATGAAAACATACATTTGCATTGAAGTATAGTTTATTCACATTTCTGCTGTTTTCCAACAGGGTGCACTGTGGTTACAATCTTGAAGCTCAGTACAGAACATATAGTTTAACCATAACATATAGTTCTCTTACATTTTTAAAACAAGCCTAAAAATCCTATTAATATTTACAAATAACAAAGGATTATTTACAAAATTCTATCAAGCTGGGCTGGCCTTCACTGTCTGCATGAACACAGTCAAGCTCAGTGCAAGCTCTACATTCTGGCATGTCTAACAGGTGTGAGCCATACATGGTAGTGGTGTCAGTTCATCACTGCTATCCCGGCTGCAAGAACTGGCTCTGACAGAAGTTGCACTGGCACGTCCATGCTTATGGTCAGATGTGCTGGTACTATCTGAATGTAAGTGATGCCTGTTGGATAAGTTCTCCTCATGAGTATGGCCAGGACCACAACACCATGGCCTACGATGTCTGGGTGTGGACACCTCAACCACTGATTGAGCAGTGGAAGTAGTGCTACTAAAGGAGTGGGAGAGGTCAAGGCAACATTGGTTAAGAGCAAATGATGTTGCAGAACTACAGACATATGGATGCTATCCCTCTTTCAGCAAAAGTTTCATCACAGACAGTGCCCTTTCCATCGTGTCATTCATCCAGTCTATTGAACTGGCCACATGGTGGAGGCAATCATACATATCAAACTGTGCCACATATAGAATCCTAAGCATGTCCTCTGAGGCCCTAGTGGAATGTGCCTGTGTCTCCATGATGCCCTTAAACATATATTGAGTGGCACTCAATGACACACCAGGACCAGGTGGAGGGTGGACAACAGGCCTGTTCTAAGCACCCCTACCAACTCTCCTGCATGGTACCTCACCCATACTTTCTCTATGGCCAGAATCATCTGGCACTGAAGACAAAGTAACCACACTACCCTGATCAAGTGTGTCACTCTCAATCTGTCCACAATCTGAGGGCTCAGTGGAATCGATATGCATAGGCATACTGACTATGTCTGAAGGAAGTACTGGAGATGTTTGAGTCACAACCTCTGTCTCAGAGTCAACCTTTGCACTCCGCTGACTGTGCCACCCTTTGGTCGCCATCATCATCAGAGCTGACATCAGGTGGTAGGAGTTCTACACTTCCACTGTCAGGATCACCTCAAATAATAAGCAACAAACACAGGAATGAAATTACTACTACACTAAATAGTAAATCAATATAGATGATAAAAAAGCAACACTGGTCACACAATTGCAGATGGTACAGCAATACAGACAATCTTTACACCCTCTTCACACATACAGATAATTATATATCTAAATAATGCTTAACAATAAGCAAATAAGCATTTTCTTACCATGTGCAGATGTCTCCACACTACCTAGGGAAGATATTCCTGGAGGAAATGAAGCAAGGAAAGCAATTAAGCATCACAATGGGAATAACAGAGGGGAATAATGTATACACAATCACCTATATGACCTGAAAGAAATAGCGATAACTGAAACTTGGCTAAGACAACCACCCACACCCATATATACTGGACAACTTTTTTGTATAATTCTTACTTTTCAGAAGGTACAGATACAACAAAAAAATTCACAGGAATTAGTAGTGAAATTATATATTGTATTCTTCAAACAAATGCAAATGTTGCATTATGTAATACGGTTATATGGAAGCTGCTCCTGAGACACACTTGTCCTCCCAGCCACATCAGCACCGACATCAAGCACATGATACATAGTCTCCAGTGAGCTGTATGGATCTCTGACAGTGGAGAAGGAATTTTCATTTGGTGTCAATGGTGGCTCGGTAGCAGGACCCCCCCCCATAGACAGCTGTTCTCGGGCAACTGCAGCTGCCCTCCTCTAGGATGATGAAATAATATCAGTGGCCCAGTGCTGCACTTGATTATAATTTCAGCTGTGACCACCAACTGTATTGACATCATTGACTAGTTGGTTCCAAATCTCGTTTCTGGCAGTCATATCCCCACAGCCTCTCTCAAACAGAAAGGCTCCATGCCGCCTCAGTACTTGTATTATGACCTCATTTTCCATGTCACTGAAAGTTTTTTTTTTTGTGGATTCATAGCCTTAGATGCCATAAACCTATGTGACATAAAACAGAGGATAAAAAAGATAAAGATCACATAACTAATATTTTTATTTACAAAAACTAATCAGTCCGTCTACTCTTTTGTCAACATTAAGCACTTGAAACACAATTTTCATTCAGTACAACTGAATGTTCGGTTGTTGTCCCGGTTTACTAATAAAATTTCGAACGGCACTCCGTCGACTGTACTATAGTCGAACACGGAAGTTGAAAATGATAATTGCGAAGTCAAAAAAAGATCTAGGAATGGGTTTTAACATGGGTCGAGGTAGGAGAGATGTTTGTAGTTCAGAATAATACTGAATACCTACCTCGACCCATGTTAAAACTGTTCCTAGATTGATTTGTTGACTTCGACATTCGACGTTTTCGAACTTCCATTGCCAACTATAGCACAGTCGACAGAGTGGCGTTCGAAATTTTAATAGTAAACCTGTTGTCCCACCTCCCTCTCACACACGAACCAAGGAATACCACATAAGTAATGTATTCATGTTTCACACAGAAATATTAGGATGTCTACATATTTTCAACAAAAAGCACTTGGACTACAGAATCCCCAAAACACAAACAAAGGTTTGTACAAACCATGGAATGCCACAGAGGTAATATATATATATATATATATATATATATATATATATATATATATATATATATATATATAATATATTTCCACACAATTATTAGGATCTGTTCACATTTACAACAGAAAAATAAATTTATGAATGACAGTCACTTTTCACTGTGACCACCACTCCTCTGGAGGATGCCTTGGGCCATCTCAGAAGCATAACACCAGTATCACCTACATGTACTTTACATTTCTGTCCAATAACACAGATCATTAAAAATCAAATTTTAAAAATAATAGTTGTGCTGAAAGGATAACCTATCTCTGAAATGTAAATGCCTGGCAAAAATGCCTATGCCAACAGTGAAGTATAAAAAGTGCATACAGATAAAATCTCCATTTTTTGGATATATAAATACATTTGTAACATTTTACAAAATCTAGAATGTATTTGAGTAATATAGCCATACCTTATCAAAATTATAAGCCTTCTCTGCAGAGAAATTGCCTTCAAAGGAATACCAATCTTCTACTTTGTCCAAATACACAAGTATCCTCACCTTTATGCTCCCTAGCTACATGGTTACCTTTTTATAGTATTGATTAGATTCAGCCCTCTGAGCACTGTGAAGATGTAACAAAAGCGTGAAATCGTTACAATTGCTGAATACTAAACTTCTGACTTTGTGATGCGGATGTAAACATATTGTAGGCTCTACACCACTGTTAATTGCTAATGGATAGAAGATGTGAATGATAAGTGTGAGAGAGAAGGAAAATACAACAGCAGTGCAGGTCTCCTTCACAGCAGTGAGTTTGCCAATGAGGCTACACTTACAAAGTCAGAAACTAACTTCAGCCAGCTTTTAAATGAAACAACGAATCATACATTTATCACTGTTGTTCATTAATAGCAAAACTCTCCTGCCTTTGCTGAAAACTATTGTTCTCTGTGAAGTATTTTTATCACACATTTAAAGGAAAATGATACAAAATGCACTATAGTTACATGTCTGAGATTACAGCAGAGATGAGGGAAGAATGAACACACCACAAAGGGAAGACAGAACTGCATTTGTGCAAACACATTCATAAATAGTTGTGCAATCACTCATTGTAATAAATATGTTAGCCACACGTACAATTAACTGAGAATGTACAAATGTATGTACTGTTAATACTGCACAGGAAATGTGAATTGCTTGTATGCACATGATTTGATTGCTGTTGCAAAGATTTGCTGTGGCAAAAAGAGATAAAACACTCTGTGTTTTGCAATTTTATTATTCTGATTCAAATCCAGAACTGTGTGTTTGTTTAACATTTTTTTAGCTTTATTTTTTTAACATTTACACTGTGTGTGGCTTAGTGAAAACATGGTTAAATGTATAAAACCTTAACAATTGATATCAGTTGCCTTAGGAAGCACAAACTTGTTTAGCTGCATTACATGGTGGAAAGCACCTTGGATGATAATGACAGAAGAAATTACATCTGCGACCGAAATGTGTGTGCACGTTGAGGTACACAATAGCTAAGATAGGTAGACCTTAATGAGGAAGGATCATAATGAATATTAACAGGATTATGTATTCACTATTGCCTGTTATATTTGTGTGTTGCTCAAATGTGTGCAAATACGGTTTACTGCTTAAAGAAAAAAACTGAACAAAGTTACTTGTTTGGTCTTTCTTCACACAAATAGGTTAAGTGGTGATGTGTGGCCATCAGAACTCTTGACAGTACACAGTGTAAAATATACCCCTGCCACCTTGCTTTCTTTGTGGCATCAGATATAAGTTCATGACCAGAGCCCAGCTGATTCAGGGCTGCAATCCAGCTTAATCTATTTGTTATTAATGGTGGCTACTATAGTTTTTCACAAAAATTATAAAATAAATATAATTATACATAACAATAATTATGCATAGCAGGTTGATTGAGCATACACGTGGTGTCATATCTATTATATCCTAGTACCAACCTATGAACCTATAGTAAATATTGTGGGAAGAAATATCCAGGGAATTGTTATGGCTAGGCTTGTATAGGCCCTAGGGCCAATAGCCTAGGACCAACCTATGAACCTATAGTAAATATTGTGGGAAGAAATATCCAGGGAATTGTTATGGCTAGGCTTGCATAGGCCCTAGGGCCGATAGCCTAGCACCAACCTATGAACCTATGAACCTATGTGTAACTGGTTTACCATGACAGTTATGATTCTGTAATTATAAATATATTTTCATACCTGAGATGGACTTCATAGTTTACTGACAGTCATCTACACACCTCCCACAACACAAGTATAGCTGCAAAACAGAATGTAGTGTGTGGTCTGAACCAGAACTCAAAAATCTACTATGAAAGTAAAAAAAAAAGTATATGTATTTCTAGCATATTGCCACACATTACTCCTGTATCACAACAGAGAATGCATAAACGAGGGCATTGTGATGTCTCACACATGCATTGTTAATTGAATCATAACACCACTCACTCATTAAGGTGTATATTAGTAATGACCATGGTTGGCAAACACTTCTTCTGTGGCAATGAGGAAAAACACCTCCATAGAAATATATGTATTTTCTTATGTACATAGGTTTGAACCCCATATTGTACAAATTACTTTTATCAGTGTGTAAGACCACACAAAATATCTGTCAAGTCATAAAACTGATCTTCCCAAATTCAGGTCTTAAAAGCCAAGTCATTTAACATATCATTGTTGATCACTGGGCAAACTGTTGTCAGGTATAACAGAATATATGTCATAAATTAACACTGAATGTCACATTATCCTTCTTATTTCATAAACTGCCTTCCTCTTTGTTTGTCTATGTTTTTCTTTGCTTAACCTTGTGTAAACATGGTTGGCATGGTTGTGCATGTTTTCACACTGGCTGTAAAGCGTAATATCATGATCAGACATTAAAACACTTTTACTGTTGTTGGAGGACCTGTGTAGACATGGCAGGAGCCGGGAAAGATGGTGCCCTTTTCAGGTCTCAATGGTGAGGTACGGAGGAGTTTAAAATATTTATTACACTTTTTGTATGGAGGAGTTTAAAATATTTATTACACTTTTTGTAAAGTGTTACAGCTGTAGGCTGCTGCAGGAGGACTATACTGTGTCTCAGTATAAGGCTGAGGTTTGTAACAGTCAAGCCAAGGCTGCATCCAGTACAACTGGCGCACTTCACACTGGGGAACAAACTGGGGAGCAATGCAGGAGCCATTACAATTACCTGAAAAGGGACAAGCAGGCACAAATCAACCAGTGGGAGGATGAGTTTAGTATAATATCATCAAACAGCTGTTTAAGTATACAGATAAAGCAACTTTAAATGATATGGAAAGCTGTAAATAGCTAAGACTGTTATGCATAATGCTTTCACATCTCTTCCTCTCCTTTATTTTACAGCTGCTCAAGAAATGTAAGCAAACAGGGAGGTGCATGCTGAAAGATTAAAAGGACTCAGAAAGGCAAGGGGTATGTATGCAGCACAGATGAACATGATTACATTAAAATTATTGTTCTTCTATACATTACTAGCAACTTAAGCAGGAAGATCATACCTATAAAAACATGCTTGTATGCTCTCTTTTGAATCTCTTGGTAATTGTATTAGGCACGTGTAATAGTTAATTCAGATTTGGTGGATTCAATTACAACAAGTAACAAATACATTCAAATTACAAAAATGTTATGTTAACACTAGCAAAATTGGCTTTAATACCATGTTGTTAACTTAATCTATATTTTCTTTAAAAACATATATGCAATATCTGCATATTGCAAGGATTACGTTACAATTCATAATCCTATTTTGCATTTGGAAAGAAGTATTGCTAACATAATAATCAAAGTATACTTATTGTAATAAAGCATTTATGTGACATATAATGGTTCTAATCATCTGTTTTCTTTTTTGTCTCACCCAACCCCTTATCTCTGTTTTTTTTTTGTTTTATGTCATACTTTTCTGCCAACAAACAAAAATATGTTCAGCACAGAGGTAGGCTAACCATTGTGGCTCAGCCTGCCAACCATTTGCCAGGTGCCAAGCCAACCCCCAGAACATCTGGGATGCAAACTAGCAGTACTGCCTCCCATCCACATTGGGTACCAATGCCCCAGCTGCTAGTGCATTGGTACCCTCTTGGAGTATTGGTGAAGGTGGGAATAACATCACAAGCCAGGAGCTGCCAGGGATGGTGAGTGAGCTACTAGAAACTGGCACTGTTGTCTGCCTCAGTCATCTGGAGAAGTTGCTCCTTAGAATGCAAAAAAGTCCCAATGGCAAGTAATCCTACAGGTAGCCAAGGAAGGGAAGAGTGAGGACAGTTCTTTGGGTGAGGACTAGATTCTCACTGTTCTCATGTTTGATATGCATGCACCTCTGATGTCCCCATCCTATCCCCAGTCGTGGTGTCCCCCAACATTTTGTATCCATCACCATCCCTGTCTCCATCTTGTTCATCCTGTTTATTTGCACCTGCTTCATCATCCACTCTATCTACCTGATCCTGACATTTCTCTGCCCCTTACCCCACATTCCTCTCTTTTTGAAATACAGAAAAGGGCACCTCTCCCCACAAAAAAAAAAATCATCCCAGACATAGCTCTCCACTTCACATATGTGTCTTCTTGATACACTTGATTTGGTCTGATCGGCTATACAACATGATCACACTGTTGTCACCCATCTGTTTTGTGGTGACAGTCCAAATTCCTCCAATTTTCTATAGATGTTCACCTTACATTATTAAAGAAGTGGATAGTTATGGTTCTTTCCTAATTCCCTCCTACAAATTCCTTTATTGCTTCCCCTTTGTTCTATCCCCTACTTTCCCCCTATTTCACCACTTTCCTGTCTATCCCATTTTCACACCTGTCATCTGGTCAAAAAATAGAATCACACACCGTATACATGGCCAGAAATGGCCCTAATAAAGCCTTCACTTTTTATCCTCTGCATTTGTGTGGAGTTTGGCATTGCACACCAATTCTGAGTGGCAGTGAATGGCTCTTCATGTCTTATGGCAAAACCTGTTGAGTTTTTGCCATTAGCCTCATTAGTCCAGTTACATCCACACAATGCTGCTTAAACTCCCTGCACTAGAGGAACACAGAGTTAAAGCAGAGTAAACACAGCAGTTTGAAACATTTACTATGTCAGTTCTTTAGACTGCTGAATGTAAAAAAAAAAACAAATTGCTCTGTGAAGTGTTGGCATAAATCACTTGAGAAATGTTGTTTTACAATATCTTCAATGGTTTGATTTTAGATGCATCTGCCATCATTTCTTAGTGTGATGATATATGTCTATGATATAGTTAATCAATCACATATTAAAATTTGCAACATTTATGACTCTTCTTGGAGTTATATTGATTACTTCCCAAAAATGAGTATCAGAAATGACATCCACCCCCACTGCTATCACATATTTATCTAACCTTGTCCTGTTTGTCATAAGGCTGTTGTCCCTCTCCTAAGCCTTCTCTACCCTTATGTCACTCACTTTATACTACACAGCATGTAATAATAATAACAGACCAAAAAATTATCATTAATGTTCTGTTAAAAGAACACTGTTAGGTGTATGTTCATCACTCCTTGTATTCATCACATCCTTCCAACTCTTCTGTACATGTTTGTATCTATTAGATTGAGGGAAGGTGTCTGCAGATTGATTCAGCTGTGTTGATGGGGATCCATGTCAGATTATCAAAGTTCAGAAACTTCAAAATTCATATGGCCTAGACCATAGGCACACAGTTTCAGAACTTCAAACAGAAAAAAAACAATAAAAAAATATATATTTTAATGTTTTTGCACCCCCTACACCACCTGCTAATTAAATATACAAACTCTGCAATTGCAATATATTAAGGAAAAGGGTAAATTTCCCATCCTGCTCTGTACTGCGATCTCTATTAAAAACTTTTAAAGTTTCAAAATTTCAATCATATGGTCCAGACCATATGACTTTTACAGTTTTGAAACTTCAGTAATCTGATAGGGACCTTCTGATGGAGAATACTAACATGTTACCTTAATTCAATAGTTTATTATTACTCAAGTACTATGGAATTTATTTTATTTATTATTTATTTACATTTGATAACCAGGTAGTGTCGGGCTGGGCGAGAAGCCATTTTTCAGCAAAGACTCAAGGAGAAAAGCTCCCAAGTGAGATTACAATAGTTAAACAGCATTACATAAAGTATTATAAAATAAGGACTGTAGTACAATAGACTAAACAATATAAAAGTATACAATAGACTGGATAGCAATACAAAAGTATGGCAAAGTTGAAAACAGCATACAGTAAAAGAGTTCAAAAATGTAAAACATAAATCATATTGAGTATTAATCAGAGACAGTAAATAAGCAGATATTGCAAATATAATGCAATGTAGAAACACTGGAGGCGGACCACCACAATAAATGGAAAATATTTAATGAAGGACAAGCGCTTTCGCGTACATAAAGCACGCTTCTTCAGATCCATAAAAATGCATATTATAGGTGTCATATATATGCTAAAAACTTCTCTTTAATAGAATGATTAAACAATCAAGCAATCAAATTAAACAATCTATGAAATTCAATACCTAGTTAATAAATGAACAAGTAAATAGATGCAGTATATGAGAGCATTTCTAAGGCTCAAAACATAACAACTTTATGTGTTGCAGATAATTTAAAAACGTATTAACAAAACTTCTAAAAACACATTATAATATCTAGTAACATTTGCTCTCTAGCGGAAATAATTCTTAGCGCATAATGCTTAACATAATTAAAAGCTTAGACCATTCAATTAATCCCTAAACTAAATAATAATTTCATCTCAAAGAAATCTAGGGAATCTGGAACCTGGTTAAATGGAAAATCTGAAAATAATATAAAATCAAATAGTTCACAATAGATTCATTGTGTTCAAAGTCTGTCTTCCTTCCTACAGAAACTGCTTGCATATCGCTGTTATAGGAAGGCATACTAACGTGAGCAGTATCACTGATAGTAAGCTTTCAAGATAGACAAGAGTATAAAAAGCACATAATGTCTTCATAAATAAATAAGTTGTTTCACAAAAATTATATATATATATATATCTTAAAGTATATGTATATTTTATTTAGTTCTAGTACTTGTGAATCGATGTTCTAAAAATAATCTGATAAAAAGTTATTGACATTGCATGTAAATAAAGATATATATTTATGTTTATAGTTAAAATGAATATTAGATGTTATAGTTATAATAAATATTATAAATATAGTATAACGTAATGTGGTATAATACAATAAATAGTTGTAAATATCATAAATATGAATAAATACGAATAATTAAATAAAATATAATCAGTATGCTAAAAACATGAACTATACTTATATGATAAATTGTAATAATCTGTGAAATGAAAGTGCTTATGAAGAGTTGTAAAATACATATAAAAAGAAAAAGAAAATTGTTAATCAAATCTAAGCTACGCAAGCAACTTGATGATGAACTGGAAAAAATATACCTGGCTAAAAAGGCTATGAAAAAACTTGGATAAAGAACATGTCACATTGAACCCTGTGTAAAATGTGTTCATTTGACACTATGTCCTTTCAAGGGAGCTCTTACACTCACATATTGATTCAGACCTGGATAATATTGGGCCTTTAATCTGAGGATCCAACATAGCTCCTTATTCTCTAGATCGTTGAAAGTGTCTTCCTTTCTTTCGCTAGGTGTAATGATTTGTAACACTCTGAAAGCAAAGGAATGTCCTACATTATTCATGACATGTTTAGCTAACGCATTTTTTGTGTCACATTTCTTGATATCATAGACATGTTCTTGTATTCTCTCTTTCAGAGTTCTAGTGGTCATGCCTATGTAGAAAGCTCTGCAAATTTGGCAGTCCGCCAGGTATATCAGATTCTTGTCTTCACAAGTTGCTAAGAAGTGTGGTTCAAAATTGAAGGTTAATGTAGGATGCTGAAAAAATTGATTAGTAGTAATCATAGCACACATATTACATTTAGTGCAGGGAAATGTACCTAATCTCTTGTCCATATTAGATCTAACTCTCTTGTTAATGTTTAGCTGTTCAATGCACAACAGTCTACTTAAATTCTTACTATTCCGATAAGTAAAAGAGGGTGTGGAGCCTACTAAACCTGCGATTTCTGTATCAGTCATAAGAATATGCCAATTCTTGATTAAAATATTTCTAATATGTTTGTTGTCACTAGTGTATCTCATATTGATTTTCACTATGGATTTGTCAAAAGTTCTCTTAGTATATCCATACTGTTTGTGAATGTGGGTATCGGTACTCTTTGCAACTGCCTTAGGAATAAACTTCTCCTTAATGCTGCGTACCTTCTCCGGGTTATATCCCCTACTAATGAAACATTTTTCCAAAAATTCACTTTGTATGTCTAGTTCATCCTCTGTTCTACATAATCTTTTAACTCTGGTAAACTGACTTCTGACTATATTATCAAAAATAAATCTGGGATGCATATTATTGTAATAAAGTAATGTGTTTCTCCAGAATTCTTTCCTGAAAATGGTGGTATTAATAGTCTGTCATTTATCCTTGGTGATTTATTATTTATTTACATTTGATAACCAGGTAGTGTCTGGCTGGGCGAGAAGTCATTTTTCAGCAAAGACTCAAGGAGAAAAGCTCCCAAGTGAGATTACAATAGTTAAACAGCATTACATAAAGTATTATAAAATAAGGACTGTAGTACAATAGACTAAACAATATAAAAGTATACAATAGACTGGATAGCAATGCAAAAGTATGGCAAAGTTGAAAACAGCATACAGTAAAAGAGTTCAAAAATGTAAAACATAAATCATATTGAGTATTAATCAGAGACAGTAAATAAACAGATATTGCAAATATGCTAAAATCAATATCTCAAGTAATAGTAATATGTTTTATGTGTTTATGTTTTAAAATCTTCTGTAGGAAGAGGATGGATGACATCTTCATCTAATGTGACAAAGCATACTGCACACACTTTTCAGGATATATGGCCATACACATATAACTAGTATTTCTGCTTAGTCAGAAATACTCATTTCAAAACTTACAACATCCCTTGTCATATCTAGAAAGCTGTACAAACACTTCAATTGTGATTTGCAGTGAGGAATGCAAAGCAGCTAATAGTCGTACAACTGTGTAGAGGCAGATATAAATGATAAAAATTGTGGAACACACATACTTTAACTGTAGTCATTTTTTGTCACATTTGCATTAATGATCACATTTACTTAGCTAATGCCATCCTGATGCCATTTGTAAAAAAAGTGAATGATTGGGATTTCAGTGCTGTGTTATCTGTGCTCTGACCAGGAGCTTACTGCTATTACACCTGGTGCCACTGAGAAAGCTAGGCAGCAGCTGTATTTTTTGCACTCATTACTGTACAGAGTGCTGACAACTGCATATCGCTGCTTAGCCTGTTTTGGCCAGGAAGACAAATGGATAAAGAAATACTACTGTTTCCCC
This sequence comes from Protopterus annectens, assembly GCF_019279795.1. Taxonomy (NCBI): domain Eukaryota; kingdom Metazoa; phylum Chordata; order Ceratodontiformes; family Protopteridae; genus Protopterus; species Protopterus annectens. The sequence goes on along the minus strand of NC_056746.1, from coordinate 303,081,064 downwards.
ATTTAAGCAGAAAACCATGTTTGCTCATTGCTTAAATCAGCACAAATGGAGAAGGGAATAGTAACATTTCTTGATGTCATAAAAGTTATAACACAACATTTCCAATGTAAAATATAATATGAACAGTATAGTATCTGTCTTCTATTTCTCCATAACTATATTCCTAACAACTTCTCAAGTTCAAGTTGTATTCATGAAATGAGACTCTTGCGTGCGCTAACATTTTGCCATCATTCTCAAAAAATGGTCTCTCAGTGATGTACTTTGTTAACAGGTGTTGGGCATGTCTAACTATGGTTATTTTCCAGTTATCCTCCAACTCATCAAAAGGCATTCATAGACACAAAAGAAATTAAGGAATGTGTTCTTCACTGAAAACATTCAGACTCATATGTGTCCTGTAGCAATGCAATTGTAAATGATATCTCACTAATTAGTCTCCTGTCAAGTACACTACAGAAATAGAGTGCAGCTGTATTGTTACTTTTGTTATGTGTTTATACTGACACTGTACATTGGTCATCACTGATCAAAGCACACTGAAATTGTCAGAAAAATCTAGGACTGTGGACATCAGTTCATCAGAATATGAGCACACATACATCAACACTTGCACTCCTGCTGTTTCCAAAGTGTGTGTGTGTGTGTGTGTGTGTGTGTGTGTGTGTGTGTGTGTGTGTGTGTGTGTGTGTGTGTGTGTGTGTGTGTGTGTGTGTGGTTGTGTTATTTAAACAACATACTGAGAGACAGGTACATGTATGTCTTAGTTCTGCAACATGCATTCATGGCAGCTTATTTCAGCTAGACTGCTAAGATGTATTATAAACTATTTTGGCACATTGCAGTCACAAAAGCAAATCTAAAGACCAGCCTTTGCATGCAAATCTCATAGCAGTATATTACCCACAACATTATGATGTTATCATCCCCTATAAAGACCACTATGGCAATGAAAATATCAGACTTCTGTGATGGGGTGAATATTAAGTAGTACGCTCTGCAGCTGGAGTAACTAGTTATGTAGGGGCTTGAACTGCACAAAACCCAACTTGTGTGTATGCCTGTATGTTTAACTGTGTGTGTGTGTGTGTGTGTGTGTGTGTGTGTGTGTGTGTGTGTGTGTGTGTGTGTGTGTGTGTGTGTGTAGTCAGAAGAGCATGAATCTATGCCCTAATGTCCTCAATCAAGTCTCATTTAAAACAAAATTTTGTACAGTGGTACATGACTACACAGCAGTTTCATACTGCCCTCCCAACATCTTCTTCTCAACATACACATTATGATGTCTTCTGCTATAAAGTATTCTCTGACAATATAAAAGTCAGACTTGTGCTGAGGTGCTAGCATTAAGTACTGTGTTCTTTAGCTTGTGTAACTAGGTAGGTAGGGGTTCTAATCTCACTACAATCATCTTGTGTGTGTGAGAGAGACACTCCTACCAACATCTTTTCACCATACACTGATGATATCATCTGCTATAAATGGTTCTCTGACAGTATGAAAGTCAGACTTGTGCTGTGGTGCTACCATTAAGTACTGCATTCTCTAATGTGTGTAACTATGTAGATAAGGATTCTAATCACAAAGCAGACAATGGTTATGCATGTTCATTCAACTAAACAAAATGTATTGCCCTCTCTCTTGATAATAAAGCCATTGAAGTCAATTCACACAGCAAATTATTAGGGGTGATAGTAAATTCTAATATTACATTTTACCTGCATATACAAAATTGCCTAAGAAAAGCTTAGCAAATACTAGGGATGCTTTACAGAGTCAAAAACTACACATGCCACTACTTATCTCCTCCTCACTCTTCTTTATGGTGCTCACATCCTTACTAACCTCCAGGCTTTACAAAAATTAAAACTTGAATAATGCTATAACAAAGTTGTTAAATTTGCTGCAAATACTCCCTTGGAACCTACCACTGTGACACTAAAAAGCCTAAGCCAGTTAGAGCTGCCTCATCAACTAACATGTACACAGTTCCTTACCACCTATAAAACTATCCAGCATCTATTTACATGTTCAACACTAAAATGCATTCTACACAACTATGTTCCCAGTTGGTCATTGTGATCCAATGACAAAAACTCCTGTCTGTCTACAAACCCATGAAATCTGCGGGGCATTGCCTGCACTCATAAAATGTTTCTAAGGCCTGGAACTCCTTACCTGTATCTATCATGTCAATACCTTCCCTCCCAGCTTTCAAGACCACTTTGAAATACTTTCTAGCTAAAATCTGGTTCTTGTCTTGCTCAAAACCAAAATAACCTCTACCCCTAAATGTGAACAAGTACCTTTTTTTTACTTGTGTCTCCTTACTCTCCCTTCTTCAGTAACTTAGTTACTTCTATCAAATTATCTTCCCAGACTTTCTCTCTAAATATACCACAAGCCTGTTTCTCCCTCACTTCATGTTGCAATTCCTGTTTGTGTTAGACTAACTTAGCTTTAATTGGTCTACAAACTGTTGAGAATTTCTCTAAATATTAACTCATTACATCTGAATGACACCTCCAGGTGCATCTGCAGTTAAGTCCTACTGACACCTCTAGGTGTCAAATATTGCTTGCTCATATCTGCATCAATAATTCCAAAACCATGCTACGTACAATGTTTTAAAAGATTTCATGTTAAAGCTCACACAATGGCAAAATTAACTGCATAAATATTTGACTTCCATATAATGCACATAAATAGATATTAACTGTTGTTTTTATGATATTATTTTGCATAGATGTAATTTTCAAAATTTTCTAAACTTCTCAACAACCAAGTAACATAGATAGAACTCTTTAGACTCATATGAAACCTCTCAGCTAGATGAATAAAATGCTGCTGACAGTATGTAACTTTAGTGGTTGCTGACATATTGTAAGTTGTTTACAAAATATTAAAAGTGTAATAGTTACTCCACCAGATTCAGCAAGCCCTGCATAGTGTGCAGGAGCAGTGCAGGAGCTCCTCGAGCCAATATGGCTGCCATGCAATCCAGGAACAAACTGCAGGGACGTGCACGAGTGCTCCTGCACTATTCCTACACAAATACAGCTCCTGTATGCAAATTACCCCATTTGCAGGTGAACACCTTGCAAAATGAGGCAAAGTTGTGATCCAGGAAGCTATCAGCTGGCCATGCAGGACTAGAGTAGGGTGCAGAAATGTACTTGGTTAGCAACCAAGTACATTTCTGCAAACTACAAAACAGAGCCATGACAGCTCCAAATAAAGTGTGTATATTATGTGTAAACCATGACAATGGCCCAATATATGGCCATTGGCATGGAAAACAGTTGCAAAAATAAAAAAAAAAATGTTTATTTTTTTAGTTGATTTCAGCTGTTTAAGCATAGGGCAGCGGTTAGCAAATGGGATTGGGCCAAAAATATAAAAAAATAACCTGAAATAAACATTCTAACCAAAATCACTATTTTGGCATTATACTCAATGGCAGACAGACAACAACATGGCCAGTGAATAGTGGTTGCTAAGGGGGAAGGCTCAGTGTGGGACCTGTAACTATGCATTAGCAGGCAATCCTATGCAAATGAGGGGAATGATACTGAATCCCAGATTTCCCCTCAGTGCTAACCAGCACCCAACAGTGTAAGTGCAGCAAATAGCATGATCCAAGCCTAAGAGTTAGCTGACATCATAAGGAGGTGTGCCAGGCATACTGTAAGCATATTGAAGCCCTGTGGCTTGGGTTTTCCCTTAGTTTAGCAGAGCTAAGCAAGGGAGTGTGTCTGAGGCTGCCTAGCACTCTTTACATTGCTTAAGCGGGTGTGCACGCCATGCACTGGGTTATAAAGGAAAAATAAAAGTAAACCAGGAAATAGCAGCTCTGTGCACATTTGAACACTGAGTCTGTGTGGTGCATCCCTGGGCTTAAACAGGATGGCAATGGGAAGGGAAAACAGCAGTAGGAAGGTAATCAAGGAGAACTAGCATAGCTGGCAGGTGAAATGTATCAGAATCAGCCAATTACACAGGCAGCAGCCCAGCCTAGAACACTACTATAAACTATGCAAACACCTTTCCCTCTGTTTTTTCCCACATACTCTAGACCACCGGTATATACAAGTAGAGAAATTTTAACAAACAAAGACAACAAAATTATAGGGGCTGCAGCAGTTATCATACATCAACATGTGGAAGAGGTTGGTGAGGATGAGAATGCTGTTGACTAACCCACAGTGAGGAGACGGAGAAGAGTGTACAGACCTAGGGTAACCTACCAGGGGCTATATGATCTGGAGATAGTGGAGCACTATAGGGTGGACTTGGACCTCCTACAACACATTGTTGAGCTGTGCTGGCTATGCCTGACACACAGAGCAAACAGAGGGGAACCCATCCCAGTGGATACCAAGGTATGTGTAGGCTTAAGAATACTAGCCACAGGTACCTTCCAAAGGCCAACTGGGGATATCTTGGGAATCTCACAGGCATCAGCATCCGGGGTACTCCACCAGTTCCAGGATGCCATGTCAGCACATGCCGGTGAGCACGTATATTTTCCCAACACCCATGAGGCGTTGGCCAGCAGTGTGCTTCTCATACACCAAATAGCAGAATACCCTGAGGTAGTGGGTGCTATTGACTGTATGCACATATTCATGAAAGCACCACCCGGTGAGCAGGGTAGGGTTTACATCAACCACAAGGGCTTCCCTTCCATCAACTGCCAGGTCATGTGCAATGCCCAGGGCATTATAATGACTGTGTGTGCTGGCTGCCCTGGAAACTATCACAACTCTCACATCTGGCATCTTATGCAGCTGTACCAGAGATTTGCCAATGGGGACATGCCTTACGGTCAACTAGTGGGGAATGCTGGTTACGCACTGGAGCCATGGCTGATGACACCCATCAGAATTGCACACAAACCTGAATAAGAACTCCATAATGAGGCACACGCACAGACCAGAATTATAATATATTGTGTGTTTAGGATGCTCAACTCACGGTTCTGGAGTCTGGACACTTCTGGTGGAGCCTTGCAGTACTCACCAGCTACATGTACTCAAATTGTCATTGTATGTGCCATGCTACACAATATGATCCTGTGGATACAGCTGCAGCAGGAACAGCATGGGACAGGGCCACACAGCCCACACAGTTGCCAAGGCCTGCACAGGCACAGAGTGACTCAGAGGAGGAACAACCTGAGCCTTCCCCAGTAGGCAGAAGGAGGCATGCCCAGTATGCCCTGGCCTTGGCAAAGAGGCAATGCATAACACATACGCTGACAAAGTAGGGACCCAGGGAATGACACCTATCTCTGACTCGCACATACAGTAAAAGAGATGCCAAACATGACACTACCTGTGCTCAACCATGTATACTGAGTGTACTATGTGCATCCAACATAGGCAGCCCTCCAGCACCATCCTCAATACTGGCACAGCCACAAGGTAAGTCACTCTTCCTACCAATTGTCGAATAGAGTAGTATATGTTGTTACTTGTATCTATGGTATGGATGTGCGCATGCAAAGGAATCGGGTGGCTGAATGGGATGCCAGCAGAGGGTAGACACCTATAGTGGTAGCATGAGATCTGTAACAACTACTGATGTCACCATAGTAGCCAGTACTATACCTGGTGACAAAACCCACTGCAAGAAATGCGCTGGGCCACATGTGTGTCCATATGACACAGACATGCCAGTCAGGGAGGCTCACATACCCAGCAACAGTCTCAGCCAGCAGGACAGGTGTAGACAAACACAAATAAAGGTTGTGCTAAGGTCTCTGATTTATGGCTATGGGTAACCTGCCCCCCCAGGCCTACACAGACAGACTACAACAGGTCAGGCAGTGAGATGTTAGTTCTGAAGGGTAAGAAGTCAGAAACTGAAATGTAGGTAAATCAAATCTAAGACCTGTAGTACACCGATATGCCACTAGTCAGCATGATAGGTTGGAATACGGAATGAAATGTAGTACCTGACATACAAGTACAGTCATAGCAAATGTGTACAAGTGTCAGGCGTGCCCCCCAATCATATGTAGAAATGTAGTAACAGGTGTGCCCCCCAATCCGATGTCGAAATGTAGTAACAGTCAAGTGTGCCCCTCCAATCCTATGTAGAAGTGTAGTAACAGTCAAGTGTGTGCCCCATTCCTATGTAGAAATGTAGTAACAGTCAGGTGTGCCCCCCATTCCTATGTAGACATGTAGTAATACACAGGTGTTACCCCAATCCTATGTAGAAATGTAGTAACAGTCAGGTGTGCCCCCCAAATCCTATGTAGAAATGTAGTAACAGTCAGGTGTGCCCCCTCATTCCTATGTAGACATATAGTGACACACAGGTGTGCCCTCCCAATCCTATGTAGAAATCTAGTAACAGTCAGGTCTGCCCCCATTCCTGTGTAGAAATGTAGTAACACACAGGTGTGCCCCCTAATCTTATGTAGAAATGTATTAATAGTCAGGTGTGCCCCCCAAACACTATGTAGAAATGTAGTAACTGTCAGGTGTGCCCCCCATTCCTATGTAGACATGTAGTGACACACAGGTGTGCCCCCCCCAATCTTATGTAGAAATGTAGTAACAGTCAGGTGTGTCCCCCCAGTCCTATGTAGACACGTAGTAAGACACAGGTGTACCCCCAATCCTATGTAGAAATGTAGTAACATGTATGTGTAGGTATAATAACAGTGGAGCACAGATTACCTGACCTGGCAAAGGTAGCAGGATAGATTGTAGCATGTGTACAATATGCAGGTCTGTGTGTGTTTGGTTGGTGTGTGTTGTATATTGTATGAGAGTGGTCAGTATGTATGCATGGTGATGTTTGTCCTGGTGGCCATTGCCCAGTACTGCTGATGACAGGGCCAAGTCCTCACAACTGCAGTGCCAAACACAATGCTTCCCAGTATAACACATTCTAGCAGTAAGTCATTGTAAATGTTTGGAAGTGATATGTGTCACCATCTGAAAGATGGAATTGGCATGACTGTCAGGCCAGATATAAAAGCAGTACATGGGGGAAGTACCACAGACAGACAGTGTATAATATGTAACTGTCAAATGGACACACCCTTGGAATTGTACATACAGGTTTGCAGCACATTATCTGGGCTTGTATTAGGGAATACCAATGTCATCTGGCCAAACACTGGCAGACCACAAAGGTCATAGGAATGATGTATTGAGAAACAGCTGATGTCCCTGCACAAGCCAACATAAGTGGAATGTCCCATGCATATCTGTAAGTCAGATGCAAGTAGTGTCCATAGCACATGTGCAACCAGCTTACCCAACCACCGCCCACAGGTACCTCTCTGGTCTTATCCCTGCTGTTGGGAATGAGTAAAATATGACCCCCACCTGTGTATGGCAATAGCAAAAGAATGCAGCATGCAGAGCATGTGTCCCATGCAGGTGTGTCCCTAGCTGTAAGCAGCAACCTGCCAGCATCCAAACCACTGGATCAATACTGATAGAAAGTATTGGCATGAACACCTAGCACACCTACCCTGTCACATCAGGGGAATATACTGTGTTGCAGTCTGTGACTGTAGGACTGACAGAATGCAATGGCCTGCTACAGCTGCCCTGCATTACTACCAAATGGCTTACAGTCCTCTGCCAAAGGCCTGTAACTCACCTGTACTGCCAATGTATGTTATGTCATGGACTCCCAAATAACAACATAGCACAGTCCACAGAACCCATATGCAAGGCCATGTGGACAAATCACAGGAACATGTCCACCATGTCCTACTGCATGAACTGTGGACCAACACCAATATACTGCTGTGATGAGGTGATAACTATAGGGAAAGTATCACAGAATGTTTGCATAATGTATGGAAGAGGATAGAATAATAGAGGGGGGGTGGGAGCATGGGCAGCATGGAGTGTGTGATGTTCAAAACACAGCCATGTGCACATACTATCCCTGGCTGCAAACACAAGAATGGGTGGCTACAAACCTGCTTGTAAACCACAATGTGTAGGGGTAATGTCCTGAATTATGACCCCTGCCTCTGGGTAACCTGTGTGAATTTGTACAGCTGTGAGGTATTGCCACAGCAAGATAAGGCCCTACTATCACGTCAATGGATGTACAAGTATGGGACCCTCTGCCACCACTGAGCCAAGGTGCTCAACCAGTTACACAGACCCAGCAGCAAGTGTCTGCAGCTCCCCCTCCAGAATGGCATGAGTGTGCAAGAATATGTAGGCATTTAACCACAATACTGGACACAGATGCATTCACTCTGTGTTCCTCAGGACATCACTGCAAGCAAATTTGTCCACCTGACAGCATTTGATGACATTAAACATCACAGTGTATAACAGTACACACTTCTGAATATCTCTGCTAACACCAGGACCATGTAGCAGAAGCAGCACAGACACAATTACCTACAATAACCCACTATCCTTTGCCCATTCTGACCCCATATTGTCAACTGATCTACAGATATCTTGCAAAAAGAGTTTGCTAGTTGTAGGTGTAGAGCACAAAAGTCTGTACTGGAGTATAATCTACCTGGAATGGATTTACACATTCAATACAGAAGGTCATACTGGGCATGTTCCCACACTTAGAGAAATGAAGGCCATGTCAAGACAACAAAATACTGAAAGGTCATACCGGGCATGCTCACCCACTTAAAGAAATGAAGCCCATGTCTGGCAACAATGGTGGACCATACATATCTGACAGTTGCAGATGTTAGTGCATACACTCCTCAGTATGCACCCGTCATGCTTAGCACACACATTGGATAGGAATTCACACATATATCCAAGGACAACACACTATATTATGCCAAAAGTACACATACATGGATGTGTGGAAGAGAGTGACAGTGACAAAGAGCCTTCCATCATGAGGCCTGTCCAACCCAGCACACAGCCAATTGACTACAACCACATGATGTGTAAATGTCACTCACTGTAGACATTTGCCTCTGGAATCCCTCAGCATTATAGACTCTGCGGTGCTAGTGCTAACTGTGCAACATGACTGTACAAGTCACGTACCTGTGGAATATGGACCTGTGTGTGCCTGAGTGTGGTGTGTCTGCCTCTAGATGAATGGGTTATGGCCCATGCACACACACTGCTCTTACCATTGCCCTATTATGGCAAGCCTGTTGATGTCTTCAGCTTGAAGTACACCTTTGGGGACATAGTAGCCCATTAATCTCCATGGCACATCCTATAACTGTGTAATGCTGTAGTGTGATTTACTAGCTAGGTAGGAGTTCTAATCCCAGATGCAGCAACTGTGTGTGTGTGTTGTCTGTGTAGGGATCAATGCTTTTTAGGCTAGTCACACTCACTACAATTTCAATTTCCCTACTTTGGCATGCCTGCTGATGTCCTTCACTTTGAAATACACTTTTGGGAAAGGAGTACCCCAGCAATCTCAGTGGCACGTCCTATAACTCTGTAATGCTGTAGCATAATAAACTAGTTAGGTAGGAGTTCTATTTCCAGACATGGCAAATGTGGATGCTTGTGTGTGTGTTAGTTTGTCTGTGTAGGGAGCAGTGCTTTTGAGGCCATTCACAGTCACTACAACCTCCAGTGCCCTTCTTTGGCAAGCCTGCTGATGTCATTCACTTTGAAATACACCTTTGGGGAAGGGGTAGGCCAGTAATCTCCATGGCGCGTGCTATTACTGCGTAATGCTGTAGTGTGATGTATTAGTTAGGTAAGAGTTCCAATCCCAGACATAGCAACTGTGAGACTTGGTGTGTGTGTGTGTGTGTGTGTGTGTGTGTGTGTGTGTGTGTGTGTGTGTGTGTGTGTGTGTGTGTGTGTGTGTGTGTGTGTGTGTGTGTGTGTGTGTGAGACAGTGTGTATGTTTCTGTGTTTGTCATTCGTATTCTGTGTGGAGGTGGCTGTGAGTGTGTAACAACTGAACTCATTGTGGAGCGGGTTTTGCAAATTTCTTTTATGGTGGGCCTATTATATGTCACAATGTCCACATTACAAGGATACCAGATGTCAAATAGCAGAGAGGATGGAGTTGCCAATCCATAGCCCTACATGTGACATCAAAGTCTGGCGAACAAATTAGGCAACTTTAGTATTACCCAGAGAACACTCTAATCACATGTCTCATACACAAATGCACTCAGCTAGCCAACCTCTTTGTTGGTAGTTCCTTGCATATTGCCCACAGATAATAAACATGGTGTGACTGCAGCGGACTACAGAGGGCATGGCATCATATCCCATCACTACAATAGGTACATAATTGCAGACAGTGCGCCTTCACTATGTTCCCCACTGGACACCTGCAACAACTGTAGTCCCATTAAATGTGACCCACAAAGGACATACCATGCCTTAAACACACGCCCTGTATGGACAGATGCCAGTGACACCAGGGAATACCTGCATCATGCTGTTAATGTAGGTGCAGGGTCAGCCTAATGTCCATTGCCAGTTCCCACCACATGAGTCCAGGAGTGGCTTATCTGATGATAACAATCTGCATAGACACCATGGCCCAGACACCCTAGGTACAGTTCCACATGTCAAAGAGCATGCATGTGGGATGTGTGCATATCCCAGACACCATCCATGTCATGGACTATAGAACACATACATGGCAAGCATTGCACAGCACTGGCCACCCGCAATAGTTACCCAGATGACTGGATGGTGAATACAATACCCACCTGTGTGGGCCAATCCAGACACTACACCCCTGAGCCACACTGCAGACCATTGTCATGTGGCCTGATGCCAAGGTATACCCTTCACCTAGCCATATATAGCCTTCTGGCACAGTCAACCACTACACACCTGTGAAGCAATGCACCCATGCATGTCACTACTGGCACCCTGTGTCTGTGTGTGTGGAGTATAATGATTTCAACACCATTCACACTCACTACAACTACCATTGGCCTATTGAAGCATGCCGTCTGATTTCAGACACCTTCACATACCCTTTGCCCATATATCATCCGGATAATCCCTGTGGTGCATGTGATACCTGCATATTACTGTATTGTGGTAAACGAGCTAGTTAGGAAGTCTATTCCTGACCCTGCCAACTGTGTTAATGTGAGACCCTGAGAGAGTGTGGCAGTGTTGACATTGACACCTGTTCATGTCGACAGGCACGTGTAATACACCTACCTTATCTCTAATATATCACTGTTGCAGATGTCACTCACCATCAGATATACCTTTGGACAGCTCCCTAACATGTAAGCTATGTGGCACATGCAATAACTGTATAGACATGTGATAGCAATACATAGTCAGTCAGGGGTTTGAAACCCTATACTGGTAAGTGTGTGACACAAACATGGTTAGGTTTTACTCTCCCACCCCCTCCCTGACTTACTTTGTCTCTGTCTGTCTCTATCACTCCCTCTCTGGTGGATGTGGAGAAGTACACCTGCTTTGCTTAGGCAGCAGCTTGTGTTTTGTAAGTGATGCTCATGATCAGCTGATAGCCTCTGCACGAATTCCAGTTCCCTCCTAGCTGATTGCATGTAGAACAGTTGTGGTAACATTCCCATAGCCAATATCATGGAAACACATGCCAATATTTAGGAACATCATGTCAGTGTTGGGCCTTTTCATTCACTGTGAGCAGGACCTCATGTTGGTGTTTGGCAAACAGCATCACAGATGGTATTGGCATTTACCTCTAACATCATACACTGTGGAGACAGGCCAACAAACAGGAGGGGGATGTGCCAGACATGACTACAGAATAAAGTGTTGTTCTTCTGCATTTGGAGTAATGTTGGCTTAACAGGGTGTGTGTGGATATGGCTGGTCTACATGACTTAATACCTGTCATGACAGTGTTATGTGTTTGAGGAAGCTCCCACCTGTAGGGTTATCTGCAGACTGGGCAGTGTTTGGAGTCTTATGTTTCTTGTGTTACTCACAGATCACCTATCTTAGAACTGCAGAAGCATAGTCTGAGAATTGCAGTCAGTACATGGTGACAGCCATGAGAGTTACTGACTTCATATCCCTCATAGGACATTTGTCACAACAAACCCTGTTACGACAGTAAATGTATGAGGGTATCACAGCAACATGCCAATATTGGCCCAGTGTTTGTGGCACCTGCCACAAATCTGTCAACCTTTGTACACATGTCATGCAGTAAGAGGTGCATATGTTCTTTACACCATTATTTATTAACATTTATTTAATTTATTTATTTAACATTTATTGACCGGGAAAGTCCGACTAGGTTCCACAGATCCTGTTTTCAGCGGAGGCCCGGGGAGAAATGCTCCAGAAGCATTTCTTTAGAATCATACCTGATAACAAGTCAGTCAGATATTGGACTGCTTGACATGTTATGTATAGTAGGGGTTATTTCTGAGGACATAATCTGGGCATTCTGCAGTTGTGTGTACAGTACTGGGGTCTGTGTACTTATGGTGATTGTTGACAGTATGTGTATTGTGAATATGTACCTTGGCCCTTGCACAGACTGTGGTAGATGCCATTGTTCTTGGCCTTGTTCTATCTGATGTTACATGCTGCTCCAATGTATGGTACCCTATCAATTCACATGTCTGTAGGGCCAAACACACACATGTCCCATACCACAGACAGGTGTCAGACCACACTGTGTTGTGACCTAGTTCATGTAGCGAGAGTGTGTGAGTGGCACATATGAAGATGGTGTTTATCAGACAGTCCATATAATGTCATATTAAGCTTGCGTACCATATGTGGCTGTGTTCACATTAGTTGTGGCTATGCACTTTCTCACAGGTGTCTGTTACTCTGTGCTGTGACATGCCTGTAGAGCCTGCTATATTTGCAGGTACATGTGTATTCCCCCATACAAAATGCAGTCCAGTGTTGTGGCAGTCTGCCTGTAGTTTGCATAGTGCTTTGTTACATGCCTAGCAGCTTAGTGTAATTACCCAGTGTGCTGTTATGTCCAGATATTTGCAAGACATACTGCTGCCATGCCACCATAACTGTTGTGTATTTCTGACAAAGCAGTGGGATTCTGTACAGATGTATGTCACTATGTATGTGGCTATGTGACCTCTGCACCACCAGGTATTATGTGTCAGGACAGAAAGGCGTGTGTGAATGCAGAAACTGTGTGGGCATATGTAGTCTAGTATTTACGTGATATACCCATGTACATGGCTGTTAACATCCACATTGTCAGGCTTGGTCCACATGTCTCACACAAAGGGGATCTGTGTGCACCTCTGGACTGACCAGAGTGCCAGACTGTCCACATATATTGGTCATATCTCTGCTGTAGTCCACAGGATCATTACTGTGCTATCAGTGGTACTGTACTATGATGTCCTTAGGATGTCTGTCAGTAACTGATGGAGTACATGTCAAAAGCAGATGTGACTTCCCACACACAACATGTCTGTTAAGACAACCCCTGTTACGGTAGCAACAGTCTACATATATACCTGCAATACATACATGACATCCCCTTGCACTAAGTGGTTGAGACTATTGGTGCTGAGATAGGACTCCACTCCATGTTCTGGACATATGGTAAACACCTGAAGGAAGTGCAGGACTAATGGATGAGGAGGACCCGGGTTGGGCCCCAGACGTGCTGGTGCCCAGTGCCATGGCCAGCTGAGGTGGGACAGGTGGGTCTGCCGGGACCGGCCTTCCCAAACGTGCTATGGTGTTTACATTTTATCAACATATGTGGGTTAGTAATAGTCAACACATTCCAGGATTAGGTATAACAGCATGCATAGATATTCCCATTAACCCAAACACCAGATATGGAACAGTTGCATAGCAAACAGAACACATGCATATATGGAACCACAGTGGTCATTACAACAGCATGCAGATACACTGATGGCAGCATGCCATCAATGTGGGAGTATTTTAAACATGGCACATGCATATAAACAAATTTAAATAATTATCAAACAATAGGACATATTTCCCAACAGTAGCTTTAATACAGCACATACCAATGAGTTCTGTATTTAGTTTATTGTTGCAGATATGGTTGGGTGGGAAAGATGTCAATTAACAACTAGTATATTCCTGTAGTTTGCATTATTTTCCTACTTAGTGCTGTGATCTGTACCTTACAGGTATTAGTACACTACCCTATTGCCTTAGTTTGGACAGTGGTATGGATGTCGACAACTATATACATGAACTGAGTTTAACCTGCAGTATACACCTCTTACCTAGTATACCTGTGGAGGTATTGTTTAACACTACCTAACTGTTTCTGCACATATTCCCAGATTCCAGGTTATGCACATACCTGTCCACCTCTTATTGCACACACTCTGGGCATGTCCTCACCACTTGCAGGTGAACTGGACATATGTCGACTATTGCCCTCTTAAACCTTTAGTGAATTGTACAATGACAGGTTTGTTTTCATTGACATTTTCCAAATATGTACAGATCTGACAGTCAATTATATGACATGAAATGTTGCCTACATGTCAGAGATTAGTACACTGATATGCCAGGAGGACAGGGTAACAGCTGGCAGATATGGGCCCATTAACTGGACATTCTGGACAATTCTGTACACTTGTCGGGTATGATTCTGCATACAGCTTACTACAACTCCCTGGATTCATAGCATGGCTGTATTTGCTAACAATAAAATACTGTCCATCACAGTTGAGTGTGCTATATAGATATTGCTGTGTATCCCTTGTCTGATTTCTGTCTATAATTCTCCTGTGGTTTACATTCTGACCTTGTAATTACAACACTCATACAGGATTTTCTAGACAGTTGTATTATGTAGTACAGTGTAGGTGACAGAGATGAGTAATACCTTATTACTCAGAGCAACTGCAACACTAACAATGCCATACAATACCAGATTAAACAGTACCAGTACAGGATATCAATCTTTTATTTCTAGGCACAGTGTTCGTATGTGACAGACCTGTGGGATCAATGTTTGTTAGTACTACCTGAATGTTGCCACACAAATTACCAGATTCCACATTAGTATTATGTACATACATCTCAATCTGTTACTGTACACACTCTTTTTACAGCTTGACAACATGGGGGTGGAGATGGGACATACTTGGCTAATTACTCCCATAACATTTTTGAGAGTTGCTAGAGTGACAGGTTTGTTCTTATAGATGTCTGACAATTAGTTGTATGTCTTGTTTGCTTCCTAAACATCTGGCATCATTCCACTGATTTGCCAAGGGGACAGGGTGACAGGCAGCAGATATGGGTTGATTTACTGGACATTCTGGACTTATCTGTACAGTGGTGGGGTATGATTCTGCATACAGCCTACTACCACTCCCAGGATTCAAACCATGGGTGTGTCTGCTAAAAATAAAACACTGTCCATCACAGTTGAGTGTGCTATATAGATATTGCTGTGCATCTCCTGTCCGATTTCTGTCTATAATTCTCCTGTGGTTTTGCATTCTGATCTTGTAATTACAACACTCTTATACAGGATTTACTAGAGAGTTGTATTATGTAGTACAGTGTGAGTGACAGTGATGAGTAATTCCTTCTTATTCAAAGCAACTGCAACACTAACAATGCCATACAATATCAGAGTAAACAGTACCAGTGCAGGATATCAATATTTTATTTCTAGGCACGGTGTTCGTATCTGACAGACGTGTGGGAGCAATGTGTGTTAGCACTACCTGAATGTTGGCACACAAATTACCAGATTCCACATTAGTATTATGTACATACGTCTCACTCTGTTACTGTACACAGTCTAGTCACAGCTTGACAACATGGGGGTGGAGAAGGGACATACTTGGCTAATTAATCTCATAACATTTTGGGGAGTTTCTAGAGTGACAGGTTTGTTGTTATAGATCCAACCATGGAATACTGGAGCAGCCCAAACACTGGAACTCACACAATTCACCAAATTCACTTACACGTTTATTATACTTAGACAAGTTAACCTAGGTTTCGTCCTACATTCACAGACTTCATCAGAACAATGTATTAAAACCTACACTCCCTTTAAATATACCTCTAAATTAAACAATTTTCCAATTACACCTATTTAATATCCATGACAATGTTAAAGGAAAATCGTAGGAATTCCATATTGGCGGAGAATGATGTCGAGCAAGATAGGCAGGATATGAGGTCACCTCATAGAGACGCGCATTTTCAGCACCCTTTAGAGGAAGGTCCGAGACGGTCAGAGAGGCTGCGCAATCGTGGGGGAAATTTTCCACAGCAGAGAAGGGAGGACAACGAGAGGTACTTCGAGCAGGGAGCATGGCCAAGAAAAATGGGGATTACAAACCAAACATCAAGAGGGTCATCACAAGGAGTGGAGACAGTAAGGTTAAATAAAATTCCTGCTTCTGCAGTCGATCTTGGGAACCATGTTGTTGCGTCCATTGGGGATGTACAGCGTGATTTTGAAAATGGGTCCAAAGTAAATTCAACATTTGAAATACATGAAGGTGGAATGGGTGTTTGCTTCCCTTTTCAGGATAAACAGCAGGAAGCAACTGTAGAACTTCAGGAAGGGGAAATGATCGATTTGTTGATGCAGGTAAGCATTTATCCAACATGCGATATTTTTATTGATGATGGCCAAGCCGAAGCAAATGATTTGATTAGTGGACATTGTGCAGAACACTCCAATTCATTTATGATTGAGTTTGAAACTAATCAGTCTAATATGGAATATAATTGTACCGAAGGGCCAAGTCTGAGTAACATGGGTGAGTCGTTTGTTAATAATGGAGTTGATGAACATAACCTTGGGGAAGAAGTGTTAAATATGTCTGATCTTATAGAAGTTATGCAGAAAAGTAATTATTTTTTAAATGTGAGTGAACCTGTGATTGTCTCTAATAAGTATGGGGACTTCAAAGTGTATAACTACTCAAATGGAGAATTAAATATTGAGCATGCTGAATTATTATCTAAAGGATTTACCTTTGTACCTAGTAGAAGAGGTAAAATTACTGATGTACTTGTGGATTTAAAATTATTAACCCGGAAAATGAATATTAGGATGTGGGTTATGGAAAATAATGAGCAAAACGTTAGGGAATTAACAAAACCAAGTAAGTTTAACCCCCCGGTTAATAATACTGTGGCTATATACGAAAAAGCCTGTGAATTAGAGACAAGGGAATATTTTAAGAAAAATAAAACATTTGGATATGATTTAAATGGTTGTAAAAATAATCTGAGTAATGATGAAATAGTCTTATTAAATGAGATCACTATGGATAAAAACATTCGTTTCATGAAACCCGATAAGGGTAATGGGATTGTAGTCATGGATAAAAATGACTATTCAAATTACATGTTTCAAATGTTGACTGGTGTTGCTTATGAAGAAGTCACATTAAATGAGATACATGTAGCTTTTTCTAAAATAGATTTAATGATTGAAGACATGCTATAGCAAGGTCAGATAAATGAAGTGGTGACTGGTGAGCCATAATCAAACTTTACAATAAGAGGAGAAAGCTGTTACATGATAGAGGACACCCTTGATCATTATTAGTAAAAGAGAAAATTAGAAACCTGGGTGGAAACTCCCAGATATGCAGAATTAGTCCAAAATGATACAAAAATCACTGAACCCACAGACATTGCCAACATACTGGCAGACAGGTTCAGTGCAAAAAAGGAGAGATAACTATCCCAGCAGAGTGTAGCCTCCCAGACATCTCAACACAGCATCAATGGTGGAACTCATAAACAAAGACATAGGGGACTTAGACATTGGACCCAAACAGTCACCAAGGCCATTGATGAAGGCAGTCTATACAGCCTACCTTGACCTGGTATTATAGAGAAACAGATGACTGCAATGGCCTGAAGTTAAATGCCAAAACATCCAGATCAAGTGAGGTCATTGAGAGACCTATGCTGTGGAATAAAAATCCGGTCCATGTATGAACCTATTTAACTACTTGAAAAAAATGACTTTCCCATGGTGAGCAATATATTTGGTATTCCTAAATGGCATAAAGGCTTAAATAATGTAACTTTTAGGCCAACAGTTTATGGGAAAAGGAGCAAAACCGTGTTTATTAGCAAATATCTTGACTATCATCTTCAAGGGGGGCTCACTAAGTATGATTATATTACTAGGGATTCGTGGCATTTTTTGTATAAATTAAATGAGGTTAAAATAGATACTTCTACCATATTCCTTCCTGTTGATGTGTGCAATTTGTACTCAGTAATCCCAAATAATATCGGTTTGGAATGGCTGGGGAGCCAATTGAACAAAACAGGACTTTTTGAACAAGATCAAATATATTTATTTACAACTCTCATGGAAATTGTTTTGAGGTGACCTCATATCCTGCCTATCTTGCTCGACATCATTCTCCGCCAATCTGGAATTCCTACGATTTTCCTTTAACATTGTCATGGATATTAAATAGGTGTAATTGGAAAATTGTTTAATTTAGAGGTATATTTAAAGAGAGTGTGGGTTTTAATACATTATTCTGATGAAGTCCGTGAATGTAGGACGAAACCTAGGTTAACTTGTCTAAGTATTATAAACGTGTAAGTGAATTTGGTGAATTGTGTGAGTTCCAGTGTTTGGGCTGCTCCAGTATTCCCTGGTTGGATTTGTGGTTACCAAGTTTGTTTGGAGTTGACTTTGTTGTTATAGATGTCTGACAATCAGTTGTTATGTCTTGTTTCCTGCCTAAATGTCTGAGAACCTCCCACTGATTTGCCAGGGGGACAGGGTGACAAACAGCAGATATGAGCAGATTTACTGGACATTCTGGACATATCTGTACAGTTGTGGGATATGATTCTGCATACATCCTACTACCACTCTCAGGATTCAAACCATGGTTGTGTGTGCAAAAAATACAACAGTTCATGTCTCAGTTGAGTGTACTAGTTGGATTTTGTTGTCTGTCTTTTCACTGTTTTCTGTCTAAGTCTCTCTCAGTTGTACTATATGATCTCTTGGGATTACAACAGTCATATACAGGCATTCCTACACATTTTATTTATGTAGCACAATGTGAGTAACAGTGCTTAATACAATAGTACTAGTAAGTGATTGCAACTCTACATTACCATATGATGCCAGAGTAAACACATGCAGTCCAGCAGTTACACCTTTATTGTCAGGCTATTATGCTTTTATTTACATACGACCAATATGAGACTCTTCCTGCCATATTCTCTGGTGTATACAGTACATGCCTTAAATACTACAAGTTTTATACAGGCAATTAACTTACTACTACATTTAGATTTGTTTCCTATGACAGTACATGCAAAAGTATTACTAACCTGCCTCATGCCCCAACCACTGCAGTCTACAGGCATGGGCTTCCTGGTTCACAGCCCGCTCATCTGCCACTGTGAAAAACATAAGAGGAATATTTAGCCATACCTATCCATAATATATATGATCTGGCAATTATTAAACTGGTAGTGGACTGATACTTACACACGGTTGGGACATCCCCTGTCCTCCTAACCTCTTGGATCCACTGATACAAGAGATTCCCCTGTCTCTGCTTCAGGTTAGCATAGTGATGCCTGATCTGCTCACCAGTTTGGGGTATGCCAGTGGCACTGGTGAGGTCACAGGCGAGACAGTCCCAGGCTTCTGCTTTGTATTGGGAACCCTGGTACTGGCCCTGCAGCAGTCTCTGGTCATGGTGTTTCACAAGGAGTCCTGCCATGACTCTGGACTCCTGGATGCCCCAGCGTTGCACCCAAAAGTGCACACCCTCTCCCATACCTGACATAGTGCCTACAGGAGGAAGCTGCAACCAGTTATGAGATGTATTCCAACCTGTTGGTTTTAAATATGGCCAGTTTCCCACACTTTACTGTGATTGGATGGTTTTGAAAATGCTAAGCTATGGGCAAACCTGCTTACCTAAGGTTGGCATTGCTTAAAGAGGTATACTAATATGCAGACTGAGTTAGCTGGCCTACACATTGCTTACACCTACTAAGTTGGGCTGTGCAATACTTAGCATTGCTTAATGTTTAATTTGCATTATATTTGCTTTTTGGCATTGATTTATTATTCATTACATGTTATATATGTGTTTGGTATCCACAATTCGTGTGTACATACACTTTATAGGGTCTTTGTGTTTATTAGAGGATTTTAACACTTTATTACAATGACACCTCACATCTGGGCTTACTGCAGTACTCCAGTTCACATATTTATGTTATGTAGTAGGTTATACAACATAAAACTGTATATAGATTACTTTCACATGTTCAATTTGATTTTCCTATAGTGAGGATCTGTTTGGTGATACATCAGTCATATGCGCTGCTCCGATGGCTTAGTGGTTAACTCCTGTGACTATAGTGTCCAGGGTCCTGGGTTCAAGACCTGCAAAAGCTGTTTATTTTGTTTCCTGCCAGGACAGCGGCTGTTGCATACAGAGTGATTAAGGTACTTTTAAGCAATTGTAAGCGGGTTTGCGTGGGTTTGTGCAAGGGTAAGCAATGTTAACCTTCGGTTAAATATGCTTAAAGAAAGTTAGCTTCAATATTGCTTAACCTGTATGCGCATTGCTTACCCCCATGCAAATGAGCTTAAACTCAGTTACTACTTCTTAAATATGCTTACTCTTGCTTACTATTGCTTACTTCCACTTACCACCGTGCTAATTTAGACAGTAATGTCAAATGGTTCTTGGGAAGGGGGTGGATTTGGAAACTATGGATTTATCATTCATTACACATTTTACCTTCCATTTGTTTCCCTGATTCCTGTGTGCATATACTGTATGGGGCACTTGTGATTATCTGTGGACTTTACAACATTATGACAATGACACCTCACATCTGCATTTAATGCAGTACTCCAGTTCACAAATATATGTTATTTAGTAGGTTATGCTATAGAAAATTGGTCATAAAGTGATTTGACATGGAAAATGGAATGTGCTGGAGTGGGACTCGAACCAGGAATGACTGCTCTTAAGGTGAATGCTCTGCCCACTACACTATTGCTGTACTGCTTCATTTGCATATATCTTGCTTTTTATCCGCTTGTGCCATTTAAGCTACATTAACCGCGGCTAAGCGGTGGGCAAACCCGCAGACCTATGGTTAAATTTAATCTGTTTCATAAAAAAAAAGTCTTTATATTTAATGTTTTAACTATTGCTCTTGAAAACTTGGGGGTTGTTGCTGGTGGTATGTGAACACCTATGAGTGGTTTCACTCATTCTTTTTCCTCAACTGCTGTTCTTGATTGCAGGGGCATGTATATTCGGAGAGCTCTGCTCTCAGGCATGCCCCCTGCACTCGTACATGCTCCTTGTCCACTTAGGAGCTCAGGCAGTGTGCCTTCATTGATATGCATGGTGCGCTGCTGTCCTGCTCCTAAACGGCCACTTCTGTGCAGGACTAAGCTAGTCCTGCATGGAAGGATAGTGAATCCAGGGGACTGTCTTTACTATGACTTATAGAATTTGGTTAAGACCTAGAACCTAAAGAATACTACCACAATAAAATAGTTTGTCTAAAGAGTTTGCGATTTATACTGGTTTCATAACCCCAATGAGATATGAACATTTGTTTGAAATATGAGGACATAATTTGATTCTGTCAAAAGGATTAGGCTTCACCCATTGAAAGTTACAGTACAAACTTCCTGAGCTCCATTGGAGTAAATGAGTTAAATGATTGTCATATAACTTGTATAAAGTTTTAACCAATGTTTTTATATTATGCCTAATTTGTAATAATTATTTAAACTGCAGATGTTTTTGTTTTATTTTTGAAGACTGTAAAATTATTATTCTTAAAATGTTTTGTAATAATTTGGATCTTTTCTCCCTGAGACTCTGCTAAAAATGGGCTTCTACCCAGTTGGACTTTCCCAGTAATCAAACATCAATAAATAAATAATCAGTCTGGAGACAATTTTAAAATGTCATTTGAAACGACAGATATGTCAGTCACTCCTCCAAACATCATCTTCTCAACATACAATGATGATGTGATCCTCTATAAAATAAACTGAGACAGTATTGCACTCAGATGTCTGTGTTGGCATGACCATTAACTACTGTTTTTTATAGGTGGTGTAACTAGATAGATTGTGGTTTTATTCTCACAGCAGACAATGTATGTGTGCATTCATTCAAATATGAGTGTAGAGACAATTTTACACCATGATCTGATTCCACATCAATGTCAGACTCTCCTTTTAACATCTTCTCAGCATGCAATGATGCTGCTATCCTTTATAAAGTGCACTGTGACAATGTAAAGTCAGACATCTGTGGCGGTGGTGCTAGTGTTGCATTGTATGGAATGCACTTTGTATACCTACACAGGCTTAATGTTCAAATCTGACCTCAGTCAAAAGCTGTGTGTGTATGGTTGTGGTATATAATCTTTTGATTCTCTTTCCATTTGACTCCCATTCAGGACAACCTTTAATAACATAGCTCCATGAATCCAACACCCCCTATTTTCTATGCCCACATAACTTTCTTTTGCAGATCACTAGAGTCAACATCTCAAACATCCTTATACACATTGTGAAGCACAGCCCTTCCATGACCCTCTGCAAGCCACCTGCAGACCACTGGCTGTGTGACAGCTAATTCTTCCATGGGGCGGTGCACATGTCATGTACTGACACATATAATACAATCAAACACATACACACATATGCACATACCCCTACTATTTTCTGTCATACAGATATAGCAATTTTGTTTTAAAGGCTATAATAATGGCTATGATTTTATGTGATGATGGCCAATAGCCTAGTAATGTCCTATGACCCTGTGAAAATTCCACATGTCAATGTTGCTGTCATCCACATGTACCATGGTGAGATGTGGATGCACAGTAGCCCTACAACACTGTATTTCAATTGGTGATTTGAGCTAATGTAATGGGATGGCCTCCTGAGGACTGTTGACATGGGATGATGCTATGTATATTGTTGCCTTAGTAAGGCATGTGTCCTTGCAGTGGAGTATATTAACATTCAGGAATACACAACTATGTGCACAGATGGTTGTGAATGGCACCACCAATACCCACCCTACATATCTGAAGAGCAAGTCCTCAAAGCCTTGTCCAAGACAAAACACATAGTTTCTATGGGACCAGACAGTATCCCAAGCTGTCTTCTAAACAGGCTAAAATATGAACTAGCATCACCACTAAGTACCCTTTTCAATCATAGCTTAACCACAGACTTTATTCCTGTGGAATGGAAAACAGCAACAGTTATTGCCCTCCACAAAGGTGGCCTAGCAACATACCTGGGGAATTACGGACCCATAATCCTGACCAGCCTTATGTAAGGCCTGTAAGGCCATGGAACATATTATTATGGACCTCATAAATAAAGACATAGGTGACCTCCAAACCACTCTGGATCCTACCCAATTTGGCTTTGTGAAGGGCATATCCTGCCTGTTAAATCTGATGTATTTCTTTGAAAATGTCACCAAAGCCATTGATGAGGGCAAATCTGTGCACACAGCATGAAGCAACCTGGCAAAGGCTTTTGACACAATCCCACATTCAGGCATTACCAATAAACTTAGCAAACTGAATGTAAACCCCTTCATTGTAAGATGGGTTGCTAAGTGGCTCACAAACCAGACACACACTGTCAATGTGGGTGACTCCACATCAACCAGAAGCAGACCTGTTACCAGTGGGGTGCCACAGGGTTCAATGCTGGGCCCCCTACTGTTTGGTATATACTTCTCAGAAGTGCAGGTCAAAACTAAGGGGTTGTAACTAACCTAGTTTGCAGATGACTGCAAATTAGGTACAATCACTGAATCCCTAATTTATGTCAGTATACTCCAGGTGGGTCTCATGCAGACCAATGACTGGTGTTTTAGTCACAGATTCAAACTGAATGCAAAGAAATGCATCATCATTCCCTTAGGTGCAAACAATGTTTCCTCACACTGTCAAATCAACAGCAATACCTTAAGTACACATGAAGTGGTAAGGGACCTGGGATCACAAGTTGACTGCAACCTTAACTTTGACCACCATATGTCTATGGTAGTAAGGAAAGCTTTCTACATAGCACACGTGATTAGTAAAGGCATCGCCTTGAGAGCAAAAGAAGTTATAACCCCCTATATTGAGCACTTATTTATTTATTTATTTTATTTTATTTTACATTTGTTGACCGGGCTAGTCCAGCTGGATATATTTCCATTTTCAGTAGAGGCCCGGGGAAAAAAGCTCCGGCATTAATAATTAGATCATAACTTGAAATACAAAACAAGAATGGTACTCATAGTTGAAACATAGTAAATGAAAGTAGTTCAAATAAAAATATACAAGAATCAATAATAAAAATAGTGATAAAAAGTTATTTACACTGGTATAGAAATCATAAAGAAGGTGAGATTAATTATTTACACTAATAAAAGTGACATAGCGTTATTATGGACTAGATTGTGCTAACAATAAGCAGGACAGAAACTACCAAAATGTTTTGTTGTGGTCACCAGTTCAGTTCTTCATCATAGAAATTATAGAAATATGTGTGAAAAATTGGTAGGGTGAAGAAATAATATTAGCAGTGGGAAAGGTTAGTCAGATTTACTGCATGGACATAACCAGTGTGTTTTAAAGTGTGTTTTAAGTCTTTGTTTAAAGAGAGGCAAGGAAGAAAGTGATGTTAGTTCCTTGGGAGGGAGGTTCCAGTCTTTTCCCACTGTGTTAGAAAACAGGGAATCTCCGGCCAAGTTGTTAGTTTTGGTTATGCTAGCTAGAAGCTTGTTAGAAGAGCATAGTGAGATTAAGTTTTTATAGGGGATTATGAGATTGGATAGTGTAGGAGTGCTATTAGGTTGATAAAATATCTTATGGGCAATGGTTAGTTGGGAGATTTTCAGAAGGTTTTGAAGTTCAAACCAGCCCAGCTGCTTTAGATTTAGACAGTGGTGAGTTCGAAAGGGATTACCAGTGGCAAATCTAGCGATGCTGTTATAGGCATGCTCTAGTTTGACAAGGTTATTTTTTTTGAGGTTAGTGTATATGGGAGAGGCATAAAGAAGAGTAGAAATTAGATGGGAATGAGCGATTTTGGTTTTAGCTGTTGGAGTTAAGCCAGCTAATAATTGAGTATAACACCCCATTTGGCATGTATTGTACTAAGCACCTGCAGCAACTGGGGAGACCTCAGAGGTTTCTAATGAAGAAGATCAATGTGCTCCAGCATGTGCCTTACACTGACCAGCTAAAGTCCCTGTCACAATACTCTGTATCATATAGACTTTCTTAGGGGAGACTTATGTCTGGCCTACAGAGCAATGCAAGACCCAAACTTAATGAGCTTGCTGCTTATCCATAAATCAAACAGGACTAGAGCCACTTCCAGGGACCTAAATATCACATGCAACTTAAATAGGAAATGTTGGAGGAACAGATTTACCTCCCAGTGACTGCCGTGTCTTTGGAACAGGCTACCAATTCATGTGAAATAGAGCACCTCTATGGTGCTGTTCAAGCGGAACCTGGATGAGTGGATGGAACACTGTAAATTCATACCAGAGATAGATGCCACAACCCTTCTGGACATGGGTAGTCATCACTAAATGCAATCTTGGGTATTGACTAACATTTCTATGCTATTACATTGGGATGAAATTGCTAGGCTTAAAATGACGTCAGGATCGATAGTCCAGTAATCTCCTATGATCCTATTATCCCATGAACTGGGTACTCAGGTAGATAGTAAATATAAGTTTGACCACCATATGTCCACAGTAGTGACAAATTCCTTCTATGTGGCACAATTCATAAGTATGGGCATGTTATCCAGCTCAAATAATGTTATGATTCCATTGTGCTCATCCTCATCACAACAACAATTGAGAGCAATGCACCCACATCTGCAACAGTTGGAGCAAGACCACAGATTTTACATAAGGAAGATACACAATGTAAAAGACAAGTTCTTCATGGAAAGACTGAAACCCATATCACTGTATTCTGTCCCCTACAGTATACTAAGGCCCAATTTGTGTCTGGTCTACAGTGCAGTCTACAATCCAGCCCTGATGGAAATGATACATGTTGGCAAAGCAAACTGTATGAGGGTCACTCACTCCAAGCCTGTTAACCTGGCTTCTGACATAAAAATCAACTTGGAAAGATAGAAATATCTCTCAGACACTACACTTTCTCTGGAAAACGCTTCCTATTCACATAAAGTAAAGCCCTTTCCTGACACTATTCAAGTACAACCTACATCAATGGATAGTTAATGGCAATTGTACTCACGGTGTTGTGCCCATGTCCCTTATGGATAGAGGCAGTTGGTCTTAGATAACATAGCATAGGCTCATTACTGAATGAGCTTTTTCACATAGCTATTTTAAATCATAAAGCTCATGTTAAATATGGCTGGGTTTTCTGTCGTCTTGGAACATTAGCCTAATGCTCTTCTATGAACCTATGAACTCCAACTTTATCCCACATACAGTAATTGTGTGACTGTATAGTGTCATGGATGTAACAGTACATCACAAGGGAATTACTACTTGATAGTTTGCATGAACACATATGCACACCTGTCAGGATTTCATGCCAGTATAACATTTTCAATGGCAAAGTCAGTCAATGACAGTGATCGTATGGCACATGTCTTGAGGTTTTTTCATGTGCTTATAGAGTGTGCTCCATGCATTGTTTGTTATGTGAACAAAATATCACAGTGGCAACCTTCTTGCTTATTGACGTTAGACTTTGCATTGCTATAGTTTCTGTGCAGATGGCCCTAGTTGATGCATTGCCATCAGTCTCATATAATGCTGTACCATTTATTTTAACACACCAGTTCTTATTTCACACATAAATTGCAGATGCTTCAGACAATATCCATTGCTATTACATGTGGTCGATGCATGCAGTACACATCTGTGTGTAGGAAATCCATTTGGTTGTTTGTAAGTGTTATTCTTATGGCTGATGCCTATGTTAGCCATGGATGCTTTAGTCAAGTGTGTTACATTTGGCACAGTGAGTTTGCACACATCTTGTCGCCAATACAGAACTATTCCTTGATATGCATACCTATTAGGAACTGACAGTGCAGACTTCCCTTCAAGATGTTGTACAAGATTTGTGTCTGATATGTCTTTCTGTGTTGCACCCAGTAAATACAGTGATCACTGAAAACATTGATGGCATGTGTTTGATTCTTGCATGTGTGGCTTGTGAGTTATGTGTCATGCATACCTCTCAAATAGTCAGGATTGCACCTGAATTCAACTCCAGGTTTAACACTGTCTCACTTAACCCCTCCAAAAGCAGTTTCTTTTTGGAAAAGGGTAGTGAATTCCCCTTATAGAATAATGGCAGTCATTACAGTTATACACATCTGTTCCACACATATTCTGTCAATATCACAAATTAATGTTGTTAATATTTTTAAATTGCTTCTGACTGTGCTTGCTTCTTTCAGCAGTAGTCCATGAATCTGTTGCTATGTCTCTGTGATTGATTGTGAGATATCCTGGCATTTCAGTCATATTCTAACAAGTCATTTTACAGATTTTCACAACATGCACATACCCCCTATTGTATATACCATTTCATTACATTTCCTCTCCAATGAACATGTCAGTGATATTTATATCAAACATTCATCAACATTGACATGCAACCTTGTGTGACAGTCACATATATACTATACTGCACTCTTGTGGGAGGAGAGGCTGGACTCTGCCCTTCTGAGCTGGGAATTTCTGGTTAAAGGCTTATAGTGCCTGCATATTTGAACTGTTTCTTACTGGAATTGGTACACCTTGTTTGCTGTAGCATAGACTAGATCCAGGCCTGCTGAATCTAGCTTTGTTTGTATGCATGTTTGCTTGTTATTTCCCTGAAACGCTAATTCCACCTAAAACACAGCTTTTCAGCACTTCTGTGGATCCCTAGTGACATCTGCATTGCTTACTGTACTTATTTCCTTGTTTCACTTGAAAGAAAGTTAATGTTTGTCATTTTTGCATTTAAGTTACCTGTAACACATTGCATTTAAGTTATCTGGCACTTGCTCATTAAAGCAATTATATAAGTCAGCACTAAAAAAATTAAAAGCACTACACCCTCACAAACTCCCCTCGAGTACCTTGTTTCCCATTGGCCCTTTTTTTTCAATTATAAAGGAATTCCCAATACTATTCTAGCATGTCCAAAGGTCAGTTGTCAATCTCCTTTCTGGTCCAGCTGGTGAATCTGGAAATCTTGAGGCAATGTTACAATTGCCTCATGTATACAGACAACCCTCTCCTCCTCCCAACAAATTCCAACACATGTGAGAGATGCAACCATATAGCCAAACTGGAGGCTACGCTCTCTCAACTCAGTACTGCCAAAACCTGTCAGGAGGAGAAGGAAACCACACTCACTACAATTCCAGTCTCACATAGACCTACCACGACAGCAAACCAAACACATAAACACACAAAAACATACTCGGAGGCTCTAAATAAAAATCTGCCTAAGCAGCAGAGACCTCCAAAGCAGACACCCAAGCAATGCTACCCCAAAACAAAACATATGCAACACATAGCTCACAAAGCCAGTCTGCTGAACAGTCACAGCCCTTAAGGCTAAACAACACACCTGATACACTTGTAATAGGTGACTCTATCATCAGGCACACTGATGTCCCGCTCACCAGGCTGAACAAGGAGAAGGTCACGATGAGCTGCCTGTTGGGTGCTAGGATCCGCCACATAACACAAGCACTCAGGTCACTCCAAGTCAAGTACAAATATGACTCAGTCATTGTCCATGCTGGTGTGAATAACCTGAGACGTACCTCCCTGGACTACATGAAAAGAGACATAGAGGAGCTCTCTGAGCATGTGGCCCAGGCCGGTATGACCCTGACCTTGAGTAGCATCTTACCCTCACCAAGAATGATGCCACAATATGAAGACAAGATGATCAATTTCAACAATTGGCTTAAGTATTGGTGTCATTCAAAGGGGATCCAATGCCTGTCAGCCTGGGATGACATGCTCGACAGGCCATGATGCTTCGCTAGGGATGGCTTGCACCTGTCACCCCTGGGCTTTCGGATATTGGCAAAGGCTCTTGCTACCCCCATAGTGCCTTTTTAGGCAAGGCTCAAAAGACAAACCCACCTCCATAGGTATCACAAGGGATAAGAAACTAAGAGTAATGCTACTCAACGCCAGAAGTCTAAACCTCAAGATGCATGCACTCAAAACTCTCCTTAGCATGGAAAACATCGATATCTGTGCAGTAACAGAAACCTGGTTCAAGGCTCCTGAGAGCACCCCAGCACTACCAGGTTATACCTCATACCATGCTTTTTGGTCCCAAAACTTGGACCGAACCAGAAAAGGAGGGGGAGTATCAATATTCGTCAAAGATACCCACACCTCCAGGTTGGTGGCACAGCACAAAGCATCAGAGACTATCCATGTGCAACTAACAGTGGATAAAACTGCCTTCCAGTTTATAGCCTGCTACAGACCACCCTCCCAAACCCAGGAACCCCACTCGGCCTTCCTGAGAACACTGGAAAATATGAAAGTCTCTCCAAACACCATTATATTGGGTGACTTCAACTACCCAAACATAGACTGGGAGCATTACTCTAGCTCCAACACCCTAGCTCAAAGGTTCCTAGAATTTATAAACTCAAATGTTATGGAACAACTTGTTAACACTCCCACAAGAGGGGAAAACATACTGGACCTGATCATCACCAACATGGGGACTCTATGCTCCAGACCAGAAGTGTATCCCTCACTGGTAAGATCAGACCATAAACTAATCTCACTGGATATTCATATCCCGACCCCACCCCCTGCCCAGAAAACCACAGTGAAAAACTTCTCTAAATCAAATTTCACACTCCTCAAAGCTGAGGTGAAATCCTTCAAAGCCCCCGGGCCTGTGGAAAATATGGCCCAGACCGCAGAATCCTTTATAAACACATTCTATGAGCACCTTCAGGAATGCACGGATCATGCAATCCCAAATAAAACCAAGACCCAATCCTCCAAAGGCAGACGTCCTGTCTGATGGACCCCAGCCATAAACAAACTATACAATAGAAGGTGGAAGCTACTACATGATAAAGCAAAATCCCAAAAAGGGAAGGCATCTCTGATCAGTGTTAGCAAAAAACTATGGGCACTCATAAAATCGTCTAAGGCCAGCATCGAGAGAAAAATTGCACAGGACACTAAGGATAATCACAAGGCTTTCTTTAGTTATGTTAGGAACCTGGGTGGGAATTCCCAGATATGCTCAGAATTAGTCCAAAATGACAAAAAATACACCAAACCCACAGACATTGCCAACATCCTAGCTGACAGGTTCAGCGCAAACTCCCCCCCCCCACCAAAAGGGCAAATATCTATCCCAGCAGAGTGCTGCCCCCCTGACATCTCAGATGCTCAGGTAAGAGCCGCCCTCTCTAAAGCAAAAAACACAGCATCAATGAGACCAGACGGTGTCCTGGGCTGCGTCCTACATGAACTCCAAGAAGAGCTAAACCCAAACATAAAACTACTGTTCAATCTCAGCCTTACCACAGGATATGTACCCAAAGAGTGGTGTACAGCAACAGTGGTCCCTCTCCACAAAGGTGGTGCCTCAACGGATCATGGAAACTATTGCCCCATAAGCCTGACTAGCTTGGTCTGCAAAGCTATGGAAAGGATCATCATGGACCTCATAAAAAAAGATATTGGGGACCTACAGACACTGGATCCTACCCAGTTCGGCTTTGTTAAGGGCAGATCCTGCCTCTTAAACCTGGTTGATTTCTTTGAAACAGTCACCAAGGCCATTGACAAGGGGAAGGTGGTCCACACAGCCTACCTGGACCTCGCAAAAGCCTTCGATACAATACCCCACTTGGGCATTATAGATAAGTTCACCAGCTTAAATATAAACCCCTATGTCACTAGATGGGTTGCAAACTGGCTCAAGGACAGAACCCACATGGTTAGAATTGCTAGAGCCTTGTCAGACTCCAAACCAGTTGCAAGTGGCATCCCACAAGGCTCAGTCCTGGTACCTCTCCAGTTCGGTATATATTTCTCGGAGGTACAGGCCAACACGGAAGGACTGTGGCTGACCAAGTTCGCAGATGACTGCAAACTGGGCTCTATAATCAACTCTCCAGCCGACACAAGCATCCTCCAAAAGGGCCTCATAGAAACAGACAACTGGTGCCAGAGCCATGGCCTCAAGCTAAATGCCAAAAAGTGTATAGTCATCCCCTTTGGCAAAAACAAAGTGCCCAGAAATTACCACATAGGTGGTAATCCATTAAGTACAGAAGAAGTAATTAGGGACCTGGGGACCCAAGTTGATAGCATTCTCTCATTTGACAACCACGTGGCCAAAGTGGTTAGAAAAACATTTTATATAGCCCATCTAATCATGAAGGGATTCACATCTAGATCAGGGGAGGTCATCGTGCTTCTCTACTCATCCCTCATCAGGCCCATAATTGAGTACAATGCCCCTTTTGGGATGTACCTTACCAGACACCTGCAACAACTGGAAAGACCCCAAAAGTACCTCACCAAGAGGATCAAAGGGCTCAAACAGATGCCATATGCTGCTCAGTTAAAGAAACTCCAGCTCTACTCAGTGGCATACCGCCTGCTCAGAGGCGATCTGTGCCTGACGTATAAAGCCATGTCCAACCCGGAATTAATGGACATGCTGCACCTCAGAAAATCCAAATCCCATCGAGCTACACACTTGAGAGACTTGAACCTCAGCACTGAAATAAATAGGACATGCTGGAGGGACAGATTCATAACCCAGAGGCTCCCTTCACTCTGGAATAAAATCCCAGTCCAGGTTAGGCAGAGTCCCTCATTGACTCTCTTCAAGAGGAATCTTGATGAGTGGATGGGGGATCGTAGGTTTACCCCGGGTATCACTTCTGTCTTACTGTTAGACAGAGGCACAGTATACTAACCTCGAAAAAGGGCATAGCAAAATTAATTTAAAATGGGTGGCGAAAGCCAAACACACTCTGGCTAGGCTTATAAATGCCCTAGGGCAGATAGCCTAGTATGAACCTATGAACCTATGAACATGTGGTGACATACACATACTTGCACAGGATGTGTAAACAGCAGTATGAATTGTGCTGTCTACATATGTGTTTAATGTTATGCTACTGACTTGTTTTGGAAGTATATATAATTGACATATCCTATTTTGGGTGCATTGCCATATTGTACACACCCTCTTCCTGTTTCTTCATTTCTATCATTTATATCTGTGACCATTTAAATCAGCACACTTTCCCTGCCTAGTGTAACTATGTTGCATTGTATTTGCCTTTGTTGCTCACACCGACATCTATTTCAGTATGCAAATACTTGTTGGAGTGTGCATTTCACTAAGTACCCTTTTCTATAATGTGTTAATACTGCAGTTGTTGCAGTATTTTCACCCCTGCTAGTCATTGTGGCTGCTTGTACAATCTCACAGAGCAGATTTGCCCATAGGCAAACTTGTATGCATGCTCTTTCTGCATTTGTGCAGCTGTGTAGAGTTTCCTGGCCAGTAACACTGCTGCTGGCCATGAAACATCACGTGTATTTGAAGTGCAATGTGTGGCATGCATATTCAATTAGCATTGCTGCTCATCTTGCAAACAAGTAAACTCTGTGTAAGCTTTGCACAAAACTTTCACAAAGTTTATTTAATCACCGGGTCTGTTTTATGCATATACAGTAAAGCGAATGCTTGTTATCATGCTGTAACACTGTTTATGATATTTACCTTATTGGCCTGGGTCAGACTTGAAAAGTGTTTTCAGACCATTGTATTAACACAGAAAGCAACCATTTAACTAAATAAAACTGTGAATATAGTTAGTTCTGCACTAAATGGTGGTAGACCACGAACTACACCCACATACACAGCTATACAAATTTGCACAAACTTATATAAAATGAGATAGCAAGTATCATGGCATTCATTACAGTAGCTACCTTACATAAAATAGACATATCTGCTGGTAAGAAGTTGTTTAAGAAGAGTAGACTTTGTCTTGCTGCCCACTGCAAGCACTAAATGGATATATTATGCCCTGTCAGTAATGCTGAGATATTTGGGTAAGAAACTGGATTGTTATTATAAGAATTCAGCAAACTAAGATGTTACTGGCAGTTGAAAATAAGTCCTTTTGCCCTGCTATGACTTTCATTCTGATAATGGGCAGTTCATGTCTCTGTAATCACTACTGGTTACAATATCACTATGGCTAACAGTTGTCTCAATTGTCCTCACAATTTAAGTACATCTCATTATACCTATAATGCTGAAGTAACCACTAATGAATGTGAAGGAACAGGCATAATGTCATGCATATGTTTTGCTTTTTTGCTTTTTTTTTTTTTTTTTGCACAGCAAGACACTGAGATAAATATACCACTGAAATAATATTACAGATTTCATAGAGCAAGACAAGATATTGCTAGATTTTATAAGGATGTTTGGTGCATTTTAATAGGCTAACTTAGCATTTAATTGCAGTGTGCATTTTTAAAGGCCAAAATGATAGCAAGAATAAAAGCTTAATGCCTCCTTCTTTAGTCAAGGCTGCCTACATACTGCTTGCATCACACGCGAGTCATACTATCAAGGTCATTCAGAAATGAAATGTTGTGAAATCACTACTGATCCATGAAACTAAGGTGTAAGTGTGTGATTCCAGAAATAACATTCTCCCTTTAGCTTCTTGTTAATGCAAGCGCTGTGGAATATTTTATGTCATTTCTCTGGCTGACAGAAAATCATCTGATATCAAATGAACAGAAATTTTAGGGGAAAAAAGTGTACTCATCAATACATCCTTAGATGTTGCATATCCAGTGAATATTATATTATTCCAAATTCAAACCACCACATAAAATATTCATTATCTACTACATCATAGAAATCAGATAAAGAAAACTCTAAAGAACAATAAAAACATAATTTATATTAATTTGTCAATGATTGGGTTATTTACTTGCTATTATACTTTTTGTTTCAATCTCACATCATTAAATTTATAGAGTTTCTGCGTTGCAAGAAACATTGTCCTTTCATTCTGCTGTACTCTTTCCAGAGACTAATTATATAGTTTTCAGCAGGCATAACCTTGCATTTAAATTCCATTACAGTCAAATTTTAATTTTGCATTTCTGACCTATTAGTCATGAAGGGCTTTTTAAATACTCTGATGAAAAACATAATAGTATGCAAGCATTATCGCATCCATCTCAGCTGCAAATAATTTAATGATAGAATCACAGTTTGTGGCTATAAAGGGTAATTCAATGAAATATACAAGCCACTGTTATTTCAAGTCTGAACCTCTTTATGATGCTAGGAGTAAAATATTTGAACTTGGAATACTAAAACATGTAAAACATGGTGGAAATGTAATGCTTAGTAGCTTAAAGAAATAACACACAAATGTAAAAATCATTTTAAGGAAAATATCATTGTGTACCCGGTAGACATTTTTTTTTTACATTTCCCAGATGACATATAGAAAACAAAACAAGCAGTTTACTTTGACCTAGTCACATTTTATACATATAACAACAAGCTAGTTACTCATATTTATTATTTGTAGTAGGGCAAGCAAAACTACTCCATGCATGGTCAACAACACTGAAAAATATGTACCGGTATTCAGTAAGGGCTTCTCTGGTTCACCACTACCACAAGAACTCTTGTCAACCAATTTGAAGAATGTATTTTTGCAAAAGGAAGTGTTGTAACAGATGAGGCTCTGCAATTTAAGGCCCATCAAACACCAAAAGAAGGAGGATTCGTATGAGAATTAGCATCAAAAGTAATGCATATGCCAGCTCAGTTACACAATAATGGTGGACCTTTGACAAAAGGTATCACAAAAATAGATATGTTTACTGAGTATATATTTTTATCTGCAGGTGTGATAGAAAGATGAGGTACACCCTTAATACATCATCACATATTTATCTCAGTCCTTGGCATGTCAAAGCTAATGTTCCCACAAACATGCCACTTTTAATGATTCTTACTAAAAGCTAAGGTAAATTTCTACAAATGGCATACACAAAATGCATTCATATACACAGCACTAAAATATCCTAGTAGACCTAAAACAGGTCTCAAGTCTAAACATACACAATTTAGCAGAAAAAATAAATAAAAACTAAAACATAAACTGTATTCTCCATTCATCTCAAAGTAAAAAAAAAATATATATATATATATGTATGGGTCCCCTTCAAAACATCTAAAACCCATAATATCTAATTTCATAACACTGAGACCAGAACATCTAAAACCCACAACATTGAATTTCATAATTTTAACACTACAAATCACATGAAAATAACATTCCCTCCACATATGACACCAAACTACCAAACACACTTTTTACTACGTTTCTGCAGGGGGGCTTGATACAGTGGGGTGAGGAAATTAACTTTTTCCCACTGTAGTGCAATCTTGGAGTTGGTATATTTAATTTACAGGGGGTGTGGGGGGTGAGCCCCCTACATGGGGGTGCTTGCCCCCTGCAGAAACATAGTAAAAAGTGTGTTTGGTAGTTTGGTGCTGTTATATGTGGAGGGGTTGTTATTTTCTTGTGATTTGTAGTGTTTGATGTTCTGATGCACATTTTCGATGTTATGAAATTCAATGTTAAGGGCTTTAGATGTTTTGGGTTTTGGATGTTCTGGTCTCAATGTTATGAAACTAGATGTTATGGGTTTTAGACGTTTTGAAGTAGACCCACACACACACACACACATATATATATATATATATATATATATATATATATATATATATATATATATATATATATATATATATATGCTGAACTTTGCTGAATGGTCAAAAAGTTGAGAACATTTCTTAGACAAAAAGCTTCCACATACTTTCTTTCAGAAATACTTAGATTCTTGTGGAGACTGTAAAATTTTTGAATGTTAAAAAGCCAATTAGATTAAATGCAAAGTCTGTCAAGAAAGAAGACTCATCATTGTCAGGTTTCCTTCATTGTCAAAAACTGATACATCTGCTACTTACTCCTGATGACGGGCAAGGACATTTCAGAGGATTCAAGACAATAAGTGCACAATAGATGTCTTAAGGCAGCTAAAGGAATGCAACCAGTTATTTTTGTGTTTGAATAATATACCCCCACTAAACCTATATATATATATATATATATATATATATATATATATATATATATATATATATAGATATATAGATATAGATATAGATATACTTAACTTGCTTGTTTTCTGCCTTCAATCACAGTACTGCTATTCTTTGTGTACTATCTAGACTATATGATTGTATCAGTGAACTGTATAACGTGCTTTCATTTTGCACTTGTATCTGAGATTGAATCGATATTTGTATCTGTATGTTGTGTTTGTATCTTATGGTTGTTTATAAATGTGGAGCTTTTCTCTCTGGGCCTCTGCTGAAAAGGACATTTTGTCCATTTGGACTTTCCCAGTAAACAAATGAAAAATAAAAATAAACAACAACTAGAGCTGGTGCTCAAAGCTCAAAACCATGCAGGTACCTTTGTTGGCTCTGACTCATATTCAGAAGTTAGTTTTTTGCCTGAAATAGTGATGAAAGTGTAGAGGTCTGACAGAAGAACATGCAAATCTATAACTTTTGAATGACTTATCTTCACATTCCAGAACCATGTCTACATTGGTCTCTATTTTGACTTTGACAGGTTGCAAAAATTACCAGAGGAGATACATTCAGCCTGCACAAATAAGTTATTAGCATCTGTAAGACCTTATGGGGGCTGACAAACATCATATTTCAGGCTTAAACAGTCATTTGTTAGCTATAAAGGCTCTTAAATTACAGAAGTTAAAGGAGCTCTTCTCCTTTATTGTCAGATAGCATGATTGACATTAAGTTTTGATGTCTCTTCCTTCCCTGTATAATTTTGGATCGCAAAGCTTTATCCATGCAGACGCCAGGCATTCCCCAGAGTTTGCCAGTAGTACTATCAAAGAAAACTTTAATTGATTCATTTCTGAAGTTTCCATTCCTGTGAAGAGGCTGTTTCAAATGTTTAAGTTCTCAGAATCTTTTGAGAGACATTTCCTTATTTTAAGACAGCTCAGGATTAATGGAACAAAAATTCATGACAGCATGATTTACAGTCAACATCCCATAGACAATATAAGCTATTTTTGATACTTTTCCATTAACGGGGCAGCAGCTTTTTTTTCCTGGTTTTAATTTTGTCTTCGTTGTTGGAGTACTACTGATTTTTTCATGTCATTACTGCTTATGTTACAGTCTTATTCTATTTTTTTCTTTTGGCTTTGTTCTCCAACCATCTGCTGATTTTAAAGGGTCACTGTGTTAAGATTTTTAATGCTGTCAGGAATTTGGATCAACATGCATACAGTCAGAATGGGGACAAAATACTTTGAAAAATAGGAAGATGTGGTGAAAATGTGAACTGAAAATGGAGACAAACAGTTAAGGGGCAGTAGGAAAAATGTATGCTTCATGTGAAGTCAGTGATGCTTATTTTGTGGTTGTATTCTGCTTTTCATTTTGGCTTTGTTGTCTGAGTGTTATTGATTTCCTCCCAAGCCAGTGCCGCTTAGTCAGACAGTTTTTAAAAGATTCCCTTTTACTTCATAAATAGGGTGTAAATCACAGATGTTATATTCAGAAAAAATAAGGAAGTGATCCTCTTGTAGACCATCTGCTGATTTTCAAGGGTCAGTGTCTGTTTACATTTTGAATGCTGTGAGGCATATCTGTCAACTTGCATGCACTGAAAATGGGGACAAAGGCCTTTGAAAACATAGCAACATCTGGCAAAAATGTGAAGTGCAAATGGAGACTTGGGCCGTTGAAAGATAGGAACTTGTGGTGAAAATTTGAACATGTAATTACGATAACATTTGCGGTACTTTTCCATGTACATTTTGTACCAACATTTATGTTTGATGACCACTGCTCTCCCATTAATGGAAAAGTACACTATTTTTTTAAGTTTTACAATGATAATCCTTATCTATACTTGAATGTGAAACTGGCCTATAGATTCAGAGGTGCCTGGTGTTTTTTCCCATTATTGCACATACTTTACCTTAACTTTTACTTGGAACATGGTCCAGTACTGTAAGAGAGCTTATACTTGCAGTACCTTAGCACTGTGAGCTCATAACTATTTAACTCATATGTTATCCTCTCTATATTCTGTGTTGGTTTAATTTACAGAAAATGCAGAAGAAACTGTGAGATTATAAGGATAATGAGGAGCTGCTTTATAAAACAATAGGATTGATGAGCGAGTGGGTCTTCAGACAATAAGTGCACATGTGATGCATTTGATGTGACTACCAGAGCTATGATGGCATAGTCATATGTAAAATGTTAAAGTAATTTAAACAACAGTCTCTTGAATATGATGACAGATGGTTGTCAACTGAATTTTACTGCTACGTTTTCTTTGATTTTCATTATGTGATTGGTTTATGCCATTTACTTCTGAAAATATTATTGTGTTTATTTATAGTGATTTGCTACTTCTGTTTGGTTTAAATATCTTGGTTTATAAAAACAGAGTATTTTTTAGCAGGACTGGATGATTGTTGCTAGAGCTTTTCTCCCCATGCCTTAGATAAAAAGGCATTTTTGACTAAACTCAGTTGGAAAAACCCAGTAAACAAAAGCAACATAAAATAATAACTGACAGCTGGGAGATCACTGCAGGTTTGTTTTATCTGCATTTGTTCTATCTGTTTCTACTTTCTTTTGCAGGATTATTTGACTGGATGTTTTCAGAAATGATTGAATGGGGGGTGTGGCTTAGCATGAGCCTTGAGTAGCAGCACTTTCTCTCTGCTCTGCCTTATCATATAATTTATGACAGGAATTTTTAAGTATATCTAACTAAAAAGTAATTTTTATATATATTTACTTTCCCTTCATAGTTTAGTTAGTTAATATTAAAAAATATTTTAATTATTTACAACTTTTCCTGCCAAAATTACAAAAGATAAGATTCTGGCATCTGACTACAACATGAAATTTACTAAAACCTCTCATCAGGACTCTGCATTAAAAAAGAGTTTTAAACTCTTTTAACTACAATACAGGAATTATCAACAAAATTTGACAGAATGGACATAAAATAGATCATTTTAAAGAAATTACTTCACAACAAATTGAAACAATACATCTGAACCTTAAAAACAGAAGAAACAAATTACAGGTATTGAAACTTCCTTAAATGACATGGATAGTAGAATACAACAAAATGAACATAACCTGGAATTTCTTCTAAAACAGAATACCTTGCTGTTAACAAAAATAGATGATCTAGAAAATAGATCTCAAAGAAATAACATCAGGATCTTTGGGCTACCTAATAACTTGGAAGGAAACAACTTGGACAAGTTTTTATCTTCATGGCTACTAGAAATCTTACAACTCCCCGAAGTGCTTTCTTTTGGTATAGAAAGAGCTCGCAGGTACTTGTCTTCCTTTAAAAATACCAAAAGCACTTCTACCAAGTCAGGTATAGTTACATTTTTATCCACCCTTGATAAAGAAATAGTTTTGAAGACAGCTTGGTCTAGGTCAACTATAAAATACAAGGACAATATCATTTTTTTATAATGACTATTCTTCATCTGTTATTTCAAAAAGGAAGCAGTTCCTTCCATTGCTCAAAGAACTAAAAAAAGCACAAAGTCTCACCTACTTTTCCCTGCACGGCCGAAAATCTTCCTTCAAGATGGCCCGAAGATATATGAAGAACTTGATGCTGCCATTAACTACATTAAATCTAATAAAATATTGGATAAAATAGATGAAATGGACTTGGCTTGTTCAAGTCTTAAAAGGATTGTTGAAAATGGTAATTGGAAAACAACTGAACACAAGAATAAACTTAAAAAATATATATATATATTTTTTTTTTTTTACTTTATGGACTTTTTACTTTCTTTTTACATAACTTTTTTCCTGTGACCCATAAGTCATAGGACTTGAAAATGGCTCAACAGGTGAGTGTTCTTCTATTCTTTAATATATTTTGCTTCTAATTTATGTTTACCTATCAACTAGTAAATTAGTTATATTTAATAGCTATTAGTAGTCTATATATATTATTTACCCTTTATTAATATCATTTTTATATCTTATATATTTTTGGGTTATAATTTAGCATAATCTTTATATAAATATACTTTAAAAACATTCTACCATGTCTAGGTTAAAATAAAGAAAAGAATGGAGAAGGGAGGTAAAGGAAACATAGTATGCAATAATCATTTTTAAGTATTAGATTATTGCCCCACAGTAGCTTAAGCTTTTAAATATATAGCCTGCTCAGGCTTATAATTATATTATTATAGATGTTTAGAAATAATTTATTGTTTTAAATATATGTTTAGTATTCCATTTGTTGTTTTATTTTACTAAATATCACTAGAATGCTTATTAAAATAGTTTAAGCTTTCTTTATCATAATCCCTTATTTTTGTATATATATTCCTTTATAATTGTAAATAATATATATTAAATATGTTTTTTAGAGAATGTTTTTAGAATGGGGATACCCTGAGATGTTTTGATTCCTTTGATTTCCTATTTAATGTAGTTAACTATGTATTTTTGTTATGTAGATGCAATTTCCTGACTTTTCCATTTCCTTTTTGTATGCCCTTGTAGTTTTCATTAAATGTGTGGGCATAATAACTTTATTTCATATGTTTTTGGCTAGTGTAACTCATATTTTATTGGCATTGTTCATTGATGGCTTTGAGTTTGTAGCAGACCCGAAGATTCAAGGATCCGAGGATGTTTTTTTTTTATATATTTTTTTCTTTTTTCATTTTTTGTATTTTCTGGTACTTGATAAGAGCTCTGGCTTTTGTTGGAGTATCTCGTGTAGCTCTTGAGCCATTACAAGCTTTGAATTGAAGACTTTTTTTTTTCTCAAACTGGTGAGGTAACCACACTCTTCACCGAACAGCTGCGAGAGCTACATGGCATCATGACGGCTCAACATTCTTCCTAAAAAGGACGTAATTAATTCTCAAAGCCTTTTGGACACGTTTAAACTTCTTTTTTTATTCCTTTTACTGTAAAGATATTTATGTACTGTGGAGTAAAACAAAAAAGTATACAGTAGCAGATCCTGTCACAGCCAATACTATTTTCTATCTGTACATAAATATGATAGAAGAGATGGAATATAACAGATGGAGTTCATTTGCAGTATATCTGTGTTTATTTTGCAACTGTTATAGAAAAAAATGCTCTTTAATAACTTCTTGTCTTCTAGATTTAAACATTTTGATACACTGTTCTTAATAATAATTTCAGTATGTTCCAGTAAGTATAATACAGTTGGTATCTATTTGGGTTTGTGTACATTACAGTGTAAACTACCCTTCTAATTCTGCTTAGTAGAGTAACACACTGAATGATTACCTTAATGAAACATATTAACTAATATTTATAGATTCAATGATTTTAGATTTGTCTCAGAGACATTACATGGGGATGCAATGAATGAGCAGCTCAGAGTCATTTATGAGATTAGTTGGCTGTTTTCGCTTGCTCATATTTGAACTCTATTCATTATACTGGTTTTGGGTCTTATTTTGTACTATGTCTTGAGACAAGATTGAAGCATTAGACTTGTTTTAACTGCTTAGGTGTCAAAATGAATAATATTTCATGTATGTGTGCTGTTGCAACCACACTAAATCTTACTATGTTTAGTTATTTGTGCGAATCTCTCACACTCGTGGCCCTTTATTTGGAGTTTTAAATGCTTTTCTAATAGTCAAATAATACACTTTATTTATTTATTTTTTGGGGGGGAGTTTTATTATATGCCACATATCTCTTTCATTTTAACCTTACAGCCACAATGTTGCAATAATATGAGTTATCACTGACAGCCTTAATTTTGTTTGTAAATGCATTAGTGGGGAGAATTGATGAAAGTTCCATATTCATATCTTTAAATTCTCCAGATTAACTTAGATAGACATATTTTTTTACTCATTCTTGTGGGGGAATATTTAAAAATTGGTTCATGTGTTTGGAGCTTTTATAACACTTTTAGTGTAAGGAGGTTGTTTATTTTGGACTCTCCTAGGGAAGTTCATATAATACTGTTTCCAAAACAGAAGCATACCCTTGTGGTAAATGGTTGGTGGCAACAATTTACTTTATGTGTGTATACACAACTGTAATTTCTATTGAATCTGTTTCTCACGTAAGAACTCCATCCAGTCTCATATTGTTTACTATTTTAGTTAGGGCAAATATATCTTTATACAATCTGTTCATTCTATTTAGTCAGAAATATGTGTATAAGTGTGAGATGTTTATGGTGTGGTTGTAGCAATACACATATTCCAAACAAATTAATAAGCAAATAATTTTACCACTGATTTATTGATTATGACATTCTTGAATAGATGATTTACATGCATATTAATAAGCCATGTTTATAACGATGAAACAGTACATATTTTAGGTAGTGCATTATAGAAACTTGCTGCTAGTAGGAATGTTAATTTGAGTGATTAATGTCACTCAAATTAGGAGTTTATAACACCAGGTGGCTTTTAAAAGGTTTTCTTGTTAGATGCGTTTGTTATAGTTCCTTGATAACAATTTTTCGGATGTTCACTAAAATATGTATAGTTGAGTGTTATATATAAATATTTGGAATCTTAAATCATTTTTCTGTATAGTATACTATATAAACTGCTGTATTCCTTTCTTTTTATTCATTTCAATTTATAAACTAAAAACTGATAGAACTTTTAACCAGC
Organism: Protopterus annectens; assembly: GCF_019279795.1. Classification (NCBI taxonomy): domain Eukaryota; kingdom Metazoa; phylum Chordata; order Ceratodontiformes; family Protopteridae; genus Protopterus; species Protopterus annectens. Next base: position 303,038,232 of record NC_056746.1, on the reverse strand, counting down.
ATACATTCCAACCCAACAAATTAACAACATGACATCACTTCATTGTATTTCTCTTAATATAAATGGTCTTAATAACTCTAACAAGAGAAGATCTTTCAATAAATATCTACAATTGCATAATTCACAATTAATTTTTCTCCAAGAAACTAATTTCATAGAAGATGACATTTCCAAACTAGAATCTAAATCCTTCTCATCTTGTTAGTTTTGAACATTCACAAAAAAGAAGAGGTGTAGCAATATTGTGGAATAAAAAATTGCTACAACCTAAAATAATAGACACATACAAAGATAATAAAGGTATGGTAGCTTCTATTATCATACAATTTAATAATTTAATATTCACTCTAATAAACATGTACTGGATTCCTGGCTTTGGACAGATATCAGCACAATAACATATTGATCATATTATTCAATTCTCTAAGGGTAATATTATTTTAGCTGGTAATTTTAATGGTATTTTTAGTAGTTCTGATTCTTCCTTTAAGGGTAAAAGAAAAGTTCTGAGCTCAGCTAAATTATTAAAAGAGTTTCCCAATTTTTTTATTAAAAGACATTGATAATTATGCCGACCCAAAGTCACTATTCTATACATTTTTTTACACAGACACAACACATATTCATGAATTGATAGAGTTTTTATTACAAATAGATTAATAGATTCTTTAAGTATTGTAAAACTTATTACATGTCCCTTCTTGGATCACAATTCCTTTGAGATATATATATATATATATATATATATATATATATATATATATATATATATATATATATATATATATATTCATACTAATGTCAATGTTCAGATAAAATTAATCCCAGCATATATCACTAAATTAAAAGATTTCAACGCCTTCATATTATAAGAAGTTCATAGTTTTTTAGAATTTAATACCAACGATAATACATCTGAAATTTTTGTTTGGGATGCAATGAAGGCATATCTATATGGCAGAATAATTGATTGGTATAAGAAAAAATACTTTCATGGAATAAAGATTTTCATGGAATAAAGATTTAAAAGAAATACAAACAAAACTAGATACCTTAAATTTTGAGTTATCAAAAAACCCACAAGAAAAGTCTAAATTGGATGAACTAAAAATCTTTTTTTTTTTCAAAAATTTTTTTTTATTATTTTACAAATAAAAACAATGCATACATAATAGAAATACAGAACATTCCTCAGTTAGAAACATGTAAATGAATATGTAGAAAATACAATTGCAGAGTACAAAGGAAATAAACCAAATAAAGACTATTTACAAATAACAACTCCCAAGGAGAATACATAAGTAGATAAATAAATAGATAGATAAATAACAAGTTCAGAGATTACATCTAATAGGCATTTCCAAAGTTTAGTGAAATAGGCTTTCTTCCCAGGACAACTAATAATGAGTTTTTGTGCTGATATATGTTTGATTGCCATCTCTTTGAAACCCTGCCAACTCATTATCTATCCAATTATTAGTGATGTAAAGTTTGATTAGAGAACAGAGAGTAATTAGAATGTGTAGGTGTAATTTAGGCATCTTAAAAAGGGGAATATTTAATATGGCTGTTTGCCAAGAAAGTGTAGAATTATAGTAACATTACAGGTGTATAGTATGAATTGTTATTCAACATCAGTTGGGTATATATAGAAGAACCTAAATTGTCCCAAAAATGGTTTTAGTAATTTGTAAAATAATTTCAGATAGTTTATTAATTTCCCGTGAATCAGATGGAGTGCAGACAATTTGTGAGGATATGATTTCTCATAATTGACGGAGAATGACTGTGTATTTATTATTGGTCTTGAGAATTATGTTTGAGAAGGTCCCAAACTGTAAAGTCTGTGATGAGTCAATCAACTTGTTATTGATTTTAAGATTTGGATTAAGATGCAGTGGTTGTAGAAGGGTTAATGTCTTTAATCAATTTTTGGAATAGTCTAATGTTATGCTTCAGTAAGGGGAGTAATTTGGAGTTGTATAGAGAAATATTGGAGAGAAAAGGGATAGCTTTCGGGTTGATTTTATTGGAGGTAACATGACGGTGCCATATCTTCAACCAGGCAGGAACATAATTGTGTGAATTAGTATTCATGTTTGAAATGGACCATAGTCTGTTTGAACAAATAATCGAATAGTACAGATGAAAGTTTGGAAGGCTCACCCCTCCTTTCTCTTTAGGGAAAGTGAGTTTAGAGTAAGATATCCTGACTCTCTTGGGAAACCAAAAAAATTTTGCTATGTTTTTGTTGAATTTGGAGAAAAGGTTATTTGATATCATTATATTTAAATAGATAGATAAAATATTCATTTTCACAATGGCTACTTTAGAAAGAAAAGCTAATTTCAAGAGTTTCCATCTTTGTAAGTCTTGACATATAATAGCCCATGATTTTAGTAAATTGTTTTGGAGGATAGAGGCTTGGTTGTGATCAAAATTAATGCCGAGATACTTGATACTATATGAAATATGGAAGGAAGATTCAGGGAAGAAAAAAGATTTATGAGAGTCAGGATTAATTGGGAAGATACGTGATTTTTTCTTATTAATTTAGAGGCTAGAGACACAGGAAAAGTTATTAATTGCATTTATAATTTTGGATAAGTCAGAGTTGGGATATTGAAAGTATAAATTCAAATCATCAGCAAAGGCTGATAATGCAACTTGTGTATTTAATATTCTGGGAATCGTGTGGTGCGTGTTCTGAACAATGTATAGAAAGAAAGGTTCAATAAATATATTAAAAAGGAAAGGAGATAACGGACAACCTTGTCTTGTTCCGTTAGTAATCAGAATCTTATCAGATGTTTTTTTATTTATATATAAGGAGGTGTAAGAATTTGTATAAAGAATTCTGATCATATCTGAAAAAAATTTAGGAATATTTAAATGGGACATGGTGGAGAAAAGAAAATTCCAATTAACTCTGTCGAATGCTTTTGAAGCGCCTAGAGTCAAGGCATATATCGGATTATTATCTCTTTTAGTAAAGTGTATTAGAGAATCCAAAGTTAAAGTATTGTCCCAAGTATGTCTGTTGCTCATGAAGCCAGCTTGATCGTGAGATATTAAGTGAGGCATTATCTGTTTGAGTCTGTTGGCCAAAATGGCAGCAAATATTTTAATATCTACGTTAATAGGCGAGATGGGTCTGTAACTATGAGGATCCGTTTTGTCATGATTATTTTTTAAGATTAGAATAGTTTTTGAGGTATTCCAGTGCAAGTCAGTAATTCCATTTTTTATAATAAAGTTAAAAACCTTAAGAAGAATAGGGGCAATTTTTAAACTAAATGTTTTAAAAAAGTTGGTAGTAAAACCATCTGGGCCAGGAGATTTGCCTAATTTGAGATTGTTAATAACATTTTGAATCTCTTGAATATTAAATGGGCCAGATAGCAGGGAGGACTGATCAAGATTAAGAGAGGGGGCAGTGACTGAGTTGAGAAAAGTTTCTATTTTGGGGTTTAAGGAATTGTGTTCATTTTTGCTATAGATATCAGAGTATAATTCATGAAATAATTGAATTATTTCAGAGTCTGATTTGTAGAGTTTCTCCTTGTACTAGAGAATGGAAATTTTGGCTGCACCATTGTTATTTTTAAGTATTCTAGCAAGAGTTCTCAAGGGAATTTGCGCCCATTCAGAATATGTTGCAATGAGTCTTTGTTCCTGAAGAGAGTAGTAATTCTTTGCATGTTGCTTTGATCAAGTCTTCTGAATTTGGGTCAGAATGTGTTCTCTGTTTTTTCTCTAGGGAAGCTAGAGTTAGGAGCAAGTCAGATTGTTTTTTCTTATTGAGTTTTTTAAAGAATGAGGCTTTACTTATCAGAAATCCTCTCAACTCTGCCTTGCACGCTGCCCATTGCATATCTGGTGCAATTTGGGAATTTTCTAGATTAGAATATAAATCAGTAAGTGTAGTGTTAATTTTGTTCAGTATCTCCTTGCTATGTAAAAAATTGTTATTAAGAGACCAGTTAGAATAGGAATATGCAGAGTGTGTATAAATAATTTTAAAGGATATTCTAGCATGATCTGATAGAAATCTAGGTTCACTGCTGAAGATGTTGTTAAATTTAGAAAAGAAGTTAGAGACAAGAAAAAAATCAAGATGTGACCATGATTTGTGACAATCGGAGTAAAAGGTGTATAGGTTGTCCTTAGTTAAGATATTACTAAATGCAATAGTATCCATAAGGTAAAAGTCCGACATAAGTTCTTCTAAAGCTAATGAGGCTTGAAAGTTATATGATAAAGAATTACTGGTACGCTCTAAGTTAGGATTGATAACAGCATTCCAATCTCCACCTATTATATATAGATAATTTTTGAACGAATTAAGGATGTTATAGATTTCTAATATGAAGGTGTGTTGTTGAGAGCAAGGTCCATAAAGGTTAAGAAAGAGAACTGGTTTGGTAGTGTCAGGGAGAATAGAGGTAAAATAGCACCACCTGCCATATTTGTCGGATTTGATTAGATTAATGGTGCCCTGAAATTGTTTCTTGATAATAATAGCAACCCCCTTGGAGTTTGTGCTATCCCCATCAGCTATGATAGTTCTAATCCATTTCCTGGTAGAGATTTTGTCCCAACCTTCTTTTGACAAATGAGTTTCCTGAAGGAAACAGATATTGGCCTGGGATTTAAAAATAAGATGAAGTAATAGTTTTTTTTTTTGCAGGGTTTTATAAACCTTTAACATTCCAACTATCTATAGTCCAACTCATGGAAACAAACAGTCAACTGTGATTAATGAAGCATTATAAAAATCAGTGATTGCTAAAGAATGTAGGTGTGGGAAAGAGTGCTGAGAAAATATTGCCATAAGATTTAATAGGGTGAGGTGTATATATATCTGTAAAGGTACTGTCTTTAGAAACAATTTAAACAAGACTGAAAAGGTAGCAGGATACTTCTTCTTACTGTCCCCAGTGCCTAACCACCCAAACCCCTTGAAAAAAGAAGTATAAAAAAAACATAATAAAACCTGAACAATATTATACATATGTACAAAATACTATAATTCCAACAAAGCGTCAACTTAGGATGCCAACAAAACACACAAGAGCATCCAAGTGACTAAATATTAATGTTATAAGTAAGCTATAGGAAGTCCTAGATTATCATTAACTCAAAAAGAAAAAAAAACAGACATGTTAAACAGCCTAAGTTATTCTACGTCTCTAACGTGAAGCATTATCTGTGAGTAGAACAGTTGTCTACTTGCGATAATATTATGTGGTAGTAAAAGAGCTAAAGGAATCAAAAGGAGCAATATTTAAGAAGTTAATAAATTTATAATAAAACACTGCAGTTGACAACTTGAGATAGAATATTTCTAAAAAGTATACTCTAGACATAAAACAGGTGTAGTTCCGAAGCCTACAGCTATTTATCAATAATTATATAAGTAGGCAGCTGGTTAGATATGGTTTCATATGGAAGCTATAACTATGCAGCATAAAACGTTCTATAAGCATAGTTAAATAAAATAGGTACAAATCTGTGTACATTTGGGGGCCATATCATAAAACACACACAATAGCCCATGGAGTACATAATTTGTGAGGCAAAAGTAATAGAGTGTGAGGGTCAGAAAAATGTATAGGATCTAAAAACAGGAATTTGAGAGATGAAGTGTGCCCAAACCAATAGATAATCAAACAGCCACAACCACGAACAAATATATATCAAGAACATTTATAGGCATATTCTACTAATACATCTAATAAAAGTATAAAGGTTTAGATTGTAATCTATTCTGAGTATAAAAAATGACAGTGATAGGGATAGGGAGGCCTGACCTTTTTATAAATCATTTGGGAATGCAGCTTTCTGTATTTATCACTATCCAACAGCTAAGCTCACAGGAAAGTGTCTGAGAGACTCATCTTTCATTGTAACAACTATTGGCTTATGAAAACTGAGAGGCTTAGCAGTACTGAACTATGTTGTTTTAAATAGCATTGTTAACAAAAACAGGAAATGCACTGCTGGATGACATATAACACCAGTTTATGTAGCTGAAGTGATGAACATAAGAAAGCGGTTTATAGCACATAGCAGTGAACACTGGAGAAAGCTTTTAATGTTGCAATGTCAGCAAAAGTGGTCAATAAAAGTTAACTAGCGACATCATGGTGCAAATTACATGCAAAAGTGTTTTAAAAATGAAAGCAGCAAACAATGCAAAACTGCTGAGTGCATTGTAGGAGAAAGCAGCTAATTATTTCTGCAGATTTAAAGAATTTCAATTATACATCAAGCATGCTTATTCAGGTTTTCATGTAAAAGACATGTTGCATGCATGCTGATGAAGTCAGGGTCTATCAGACAACATATTCCTAAAAATCTTAAATAAGAAATACCTTGCAATTCTTAATCATAAAACTAAGATTAGTTTAGAGAAATATAAATTTATTAATTTGTCAATTAATCCAATATCTTTGAATATTTTATCCAGTAAAGTAAAAAGATTGAATAAACTCAATCACATTAAAGAAATATATTCACCTGAAGAAAAAAAATTGTATCTGATTTGCATAATATATTAATTGAATCCAGAGATTTTTTCTTAATTTAAACCAATCCTCTACATTAATAAGCTCAAAGAAAGAAAGACAAGTCTTTATTTAAAAAAAGCTCTAAAAATAGATTATCAAATGAGCAAATTAAACTACTTGATAGGCAAATTACTTTAAAAGACATTCAAGAACAAATTAATACTCTGAAACAAAATAAAGCATCTGGTAATGGCTGCATTATTCCAGAAATTTACAAATTGCTACCAGATAAAGCACTAACTTTATTACTTTCATATTTAACTTCTTCTTCTTCATTTGGCTGCTCCCATTAGGGGTCGCCACAGCAGATCAACTATTTCCATTTCTTCCTGTCCTCTACATCTTGCTCTGTCACACCAACCGCCTGCATGTCCTCTCTCACCACATCCATAAACCTTATCTTAGGCCTTCCTCTTTTCCTGTTACCTGGCAGCTTCATCCTTAGCATCTTTTTCCCCAATATATTCTGCATCCCTCCTCAGCACATGTCCAAACCAACGTAATCTTGCCTCTCTGGCTTTGTCTCCAAACCTTCCAATCTGGGCTGACCCTCTAATATACTTATTCCTAATCCTGTCCATCCTCATCACACCCAGTGCAAATCTTAACATCTTCAACTCTGCCACATCAAGCTCTGACTCCTGCATTTTTGTCAATGCCACTGCCTCCAACCCAAATAACATAGCTGGTGTCACTACCCTCTTGTAGACCTTCCCTTTCACTCTTACTGGTACTCGTCTGTCATAAATCACTCCTGACACTCTTCTCCACCCACTCCATCCTGCCTGCACTCTCTTCTTCACCTCTTTTCCACACTCACCATTACTCTGAACTATTGATCCCACGTACTAAACTCATGCACCTTTGCCACCTCTACTCCCTGCATCCTCACCATTTCTCTGTCCTCCCTCTCATTCACACACATATATTCTGTCTTAGTCCTGCTGATCTTCATTCCTCTTCTCTCTAGAGCATATCTCCACCTCTCCAGGGTCTCCTCCACCTGTTCCCTACTCTCACTACAGATCACAATGTCATCTGCAAACATCATAGTCCACGGGGACTCCTGTCTGATCTCGTCTGTCAACCTGTCCATCACCATTGCAAAGAAGAAAGGGCTCAGAGTTGATCCTTGATGTAATCCCACCTCCACCTTAAACGCATCCGTCACTCCCACTGGAGACCTCACCGCTGTCACACTACCCTCGTACATATCCTGTACCACTCTTACATACTTCTCTGACACTCCCGACTTCCTCATACAATACCACAACTCCTCTCTAGGCACCCTGTCATATGCTTTCTCTAAATCCACAAAGACACAATGCAACTCCTTCTGACCTTCTCTGTACTTCTCCATCAACACTCTTAGAGCAAACATCGCATCTGTAGTGCTTTTTCTTGGCATGAAACCATACTACTGATCACTAATCATCACCTACCTTCTTAACCTAGCTTCCACTACTCTTTTCCATAACTTCATGCTGTGACTGATCAGTTTAATCCCTCTGTAGTTACTACAGCTCTGAACATCACCCTTATTCTTAAAAATCGGTACCAAAACATTTTTTCTCCATTCCTCAGGCATCCTCTCACTTTCCAAGATTTCATTAAACAATCTAGTTAAAAACTCAATTGCCATTTCACCTAAACACCTCCATGCTTCCACAGGTATGTCATCTGGACCAACATCCTTTTCATTCTTCATCCTTTTCATAGCTATCCTTACTTCCTCCTTGCTAATCCACTGCACTTCATGATTCACTATCCGCACATCATCATGAGCTTATCTATAATTCCAGAGTGGGGAATTGTGTCAAAAGCCTTGGCGAGATCTAGATAAGCTGTGTGAACCACCTTACCCTCATCTATGGCTTTGGTGACTGTTTCAAAGTAGTCAATCAGGTTTAGGAGGCATGATCTTCCTTTTACAGATCTGAACTGGGTAAGGTCCAGAGTTTGGAGATTACCAATGTCTTTGTTTATGAGTTCCATGATGATACATTCCATGACCAGGCTCACCAGGCTAATGTGGCAGTAGTTTCTGGGGTCTGTCATGGCTCCCACTTTGTGGAGTGGGCACAAAGCCTGAGGTGAGACTATGATTGAACATGGTACTTAGGTAGGGTGCCAGTTCATTCTGTAGTTCATGTAGAATGCAGCCTGGGATATTGTCAGGTCCCATGGATGCTGTGTTCTTGGCTTTGGAGAGTGTGTTTTTTACCTGTGCAGCCATGATTACAGGAACTTTGCTTTTTTCCTGTATAGAGATGGGCCCTCTAGGGGGTGAGAGGGGGGAAAAGTTAGCACTGAACCTATCTGCCAGGATGTTGGCAATGTCAGTCGGTTCTGTATATTTGTGCCATTGTGCTGTAACTCAGAGCAGATCTGAGTGTTGCCATTGAGATTCTTGACATAGCTATATAATGCTTTGTGGTTGTCTTTAGAGTCAGTGGCAATTTGTGTTTGTAACTAGCTTTGGAGGATTTTATGAGGGATCTCAGCTTCTTACTGAGGTTGACCAGGGAGTTCCTCCAGTCATGGGATTTTACTATTTTTTGCAACAGTTTCTTCTGTTGTGGAGTTTCTTTATGGCAGATGACCACCAGATTGGCTTCCTTTTTTTGGAGGATGGCATCTTGTTTCTATTAGGGATAGCATGATCCATGCATTCGTGTAAGTGCTTATAAAGTGCACTTGTGTAGGATTCTGCAGTCGTACCTCTTTTGTCCATCTGCATGGGTGTCATGAAGTTTGCCACTTCTGTCTTAAGAGGTGTGAAGTTGGCTTTGGAGAAGTTTTTTATGGTGGTTTCCCTAATTGGGGGTGGGGGCGGGATGTGGATGCCTAGGGTGATTAGCTTGTGGTCAGATCTGACCAATGAGGAAATGGCCTCTGGTGTGGAACATCAATTGCCCATGTTGGTAATGACCAGGTCTAGGATATTGCTGCTCCTGGTGGGGGTGTGAATAAGTTGATCCAAGGTGTTGGAATTTATTCATTCCAAAAAACATTGAGCAAAAGAGTTGGTACATGAGTAGTTTTCCCAGTTAATGGTGGGGTTGTTGAAATCACCCAATATTAGGGTGTTGGGTTGGACCCTAATACTTTCCAGTGTATCAAGAAATGAAGAGTGGGAATGCTGGGACATGGTGGGTGGTCTGTAGCAAGCTACAATTTTGATTACGGTCTTGCCCAGAGTTAGTTGCACTTGGATAATCTCAGATGCATTATGCTGTGCAACTAGCCTGGAGGTGTGGATATCCTTAATGAATATGGACACGCCTCCACCTTTAGTGCTTCATTTCAGGTTAGGTGGCCGAAAGGTGTGGTATGAATTATAGTGTGGTAATGCAGGGGTGCTCCCTTGAGCTTTGTACCAGGTATCTGTCACTGCACGGATGTCGATGTTCTCCATTTTAAGGAGTGCCTCAAGTGAGTGCATTTTGAGGTTTAGACTTCTAGCATTGAGTAGCATTACCCTCAGATTTTGCTTGCTTGTACCTGTTATGGTGGTGAATTTGTCATTTGAACCTTACCTAAAAATGCACTATAGGAGTGGCAAGAGCCTTAGCCAGTATCCGGAATCTCAAGGGAGACAGGTGCAGGCCATCTCTGGCAAAGCATCGTGGTCTGTCGATCATGTCATCCCAGGCAGACAAATACTGGATCCCCTTAGAATGACACCAGAAGCTTAGCCAATTGTTGAAGTCAATCATTTTGTCCATGTACTGTGGTATCATTCTGGGTGATGGCAGGATGCTACTCAGGGCTAGGGTCATACCTGCCTGGGCTACAAGATCGGAGAGCTCCTCCATGTCTCTTTTCATGTAGTCCAGGGAGGTACATCTCAGGTCATTCACACCAACATGGAAAATGACAGTGTCATATTTGTACTTGTTGTGGAGTGACCTGAGTGTGTGCATTATGTGGTGGATCCTGGCACCTGACAGGCAGCTGACAGTAACTTTCTCCTTGTTTAGCCTGATGAGTGGAACATCAGTGTGCCTGACTGTTGAGTCACCTATGACTAGAGTGTTGGGTACGTTGTTATGCCTTATGGGCTGTGGTTAAGTGGCACACTGAGTTTGTGGGCTATGTGTCATTTTGGTTGTGTTGGGGGGTGGAGTTTGCTTGCGTTTCTGCTTTGGAGGTCCCTGATGCTTGGGAAGGTTTTTGTTGAGACCTTCCGTGAATGTAGGTGTGTGTTTTGTGTTTCTATGTGTGAGTTTTGGTGGTATAGGTTTTGAAGGACTATTTGATGAGTGTGGTGTGGTGCAAGTGTTTACCTTCTCCTCTTGACTGTCTAGTCCAGTCTTTGGTGAAGAGAGCTTTGCTTCCAGTTTGGCTATATAAGTGCATCTCTCACAGGTTGTAGTGTTGGGTGGTAGGAGGAGAGGGTTGTCTGTGCACGAGGCAATTGCTGCATTGCCCCAAGATGCCCAGATTCATCAGGTAGACAGGACAAATCACCGGGAGCTGACCCTTAGACATGCCTGGATAGGTGCTTATTTATTAAGTGCTAAAAACTGCTTTCCTCTAGACAAGTGAGGAAAGTTGAGTGCTGTAGTAATTTGCAGCTTATTTAGTGCTTACAATGAGTTCTGAACAAGTGCTGAGTTCAAAGAAACAGATTTGAGTGCTGAAACTAGAAAACTGGTCAGTTCTAAGAAACAAAATTAAGCTAGAAGGCTTCCCTCCAACACAGAAAGGCTTGGGGACTCAGAAGCCTTCAAACAGTCTAGATCACTTACAGGAAAGGCAGGAAACAAGTTTACATTTTTTTTCTTTCCCAGATTCTCTCTTTGTACACAGTAGGAGTGTCTGAAATCAGAATATGATCTCACTGCACTCAGTTGAGTGTGCAAATGAGATGGGCTCAGAAGGAGTATCCAAACACAAATTTACAAGAGGGGCGAGCAGTTTCAAAGCCACCAAGATTAACACCAAAACAAAACCAGGGAGGGTGGGTAGGGAACTAACTGAAAAAACAGAGAAAACTTCCAGTTCAGTTAATATTCAGTGCATGGCTTCAAGCTAAACACCAAAAAGTGTATAGTCATCCCCTTTGGCAAAAACAAAGTGCCCACAAATTACCACATAGGTGGTAATTCATTAAGTACAGAAGAAGTAATTAGGGACCTGGGGACCCAAGTTGATAGCAATCTGTCATTTGACAACCACGTGGCCAAAGTGGTTAGAAAAACATTTTATATAGCCCGCCTAATCATGAAGGGAATCACATCTAGATCAGGGGAGGTTATATTGCCTCTTTACTCATCCCTCATAAGGCCCATAATTGAGTACAATGCCCCTTTTGGGATGTACCTTACCAGACACCTGCAGCAACTGGAAAGACCCCAAAAGTACCTCACCAAGAGGATCAAAGGGCTCAAACAGATGCCATATGCTGCCCGGTTAAAGAAACTCCAGCTCTACTCAGTGGCATACCACCTGCTCAGAGTCGATCTGTGCCTGACATATAAAGCCATGTCTAACCTGGAATTAATGGACATGCTGCACCTCAGAAAATCCAAATCCCATCAAGTTACGTGCTTGAGAGACTTGAACCTCAGCACTGAAATAAACAGGACATGCTGGAGGGACAGATTCATAACCCAGAGGCTCCCTTCACACTGGAATAAAATCCCAGTCCAGGTTAGACAGAGTCCCTCATTGACTCTCTTCAAGAGGAATCTTGATGAGTGGATGTTTACCCCGGGTATCACTTCTGTGTCACAGTTAGACAGAGGCACAGTATACTAACCTCGAAAAAGGGCATAGCAAAATTAATTTAAAATGGGTGGCGAAAGCCAAACACATTCTGGCTAGGCTTATAAATGCCCTAGGGCAGATAGCCTAGTATGAACCTATGAACCTATGAACACAAATAAATCAATTAAAATGCTGTATTATTTGAAAAAAAGTGCAGATAAAAGGTACTTAAATTCTCTTATACATCCAGTTGAATACAACTAGATCTTAGCCGGCTCATTCTCATGTATATTACTTACATAGTCCATTAATGGGTTTACTTTATGCAGCACAGAATTCAAAAATCTCTCCTTGGCATTCACCTTTTTCAGCATCTTTTCAGGTGTATAGTCCAGTTCCACGATATCATCACAGCCTTCAGCCATTTCACCAGTGGGTGATATACAAAAAAATAGTAATAAGCAGAACAAGTACAAATGTCAACCCTTTCTGGTAAAGAAGTCCCAGTAAAGAAAACCAAAAAATTACTCCAGCAAGACAGAGGGAGTCCAAAACAGCCAGTTTCAATAAAAAAAACTTTTATTGTCAACACTGCAAGTGCTTTCACAGACTAAGCTGCTTCTTCAGGGAATAAAACTAATGCCCTCGCAAAATATATCATTGCCAGTGGTACTGAGCATACTTTTAAGTTTTTGGTTATAGGGAGGGTGCACATGACATTAAGAGGAGGTAACATCAGGAATAGTATTGAACAGCTTGAGTCTAAGTGGATCATTTGACTGACAGGTGATAGTGGACACGGACTGAATGATGTGGTCCCTATAAAACCTAAGCTGAAATCTAGGTTTACAAGCAGAAGGTGTGGGGTTTGAGTCTCACAAGGAATAATTGGCTAGGTTTAAAATGGCTCACAAGGGCAGTTAGCTTAATACTAATCTATGAACCTATATATATATATATATATATATATATATATATATATATATATATATATATATATATATATATATATATATATATATATATATTTGTTATATATGCATTTTTAAGGATATATTATGATTTCTGTACTTAGGTGCTATCCATATGCTTTTATGAGACTGTTTAAATAATTTGAGTGCCTTGATGTCACATGATTAATCAAGGGAAGTAGTGTATGGTATTTAAACTGAGTTTTTAAGTTTGATAGACATTACCTGAAGAAGCAGCTTAGTCGTTGAAAGCGCTTGTGGTGTCGACAATAAAAGTTTTTATTGAAACTGACCATTTGGAGTCCCTCTGCTTTGCTGGCTTAAAAAAAAATCCTTTTCTAAATGTTCATCAACTCTTATCCAAATATTTTGTCTCCTTTTTCCCTTTCTTTCTATCTAAAGCTTTTACATGCAACACATCTATGTATGTATATAGTTGAATGTATATAGTTGTTAGTTGGATATAGTTCTGTATAGTTATAGTAGTGCTACAATTTTTATATATGTTTGCTTAGTTTTCCATTCATAATGATTCCAATTATTTTTACTATTCTTGTTTGATGTATCAAATACAAGATATTTGAAAACAGAAGGATAAAACAAGTTTTTGTTGTGAAATACAAAGAGACTTTGAAACTAGAGCTGAAAGCAAGCCCTTTAAAAGTCTAAACCTGCTGCTGAAAAGTCTAGAGACAAAGATAAAGATTAGAAAAAAAATCCTGATAAAGCTGAGCCAGTTCAACCTAAGAATTCATCTCTAGGCGTCACTTCCAAGAAGCCAGGAATTGAAGAGATTTCTCCCTAACTAATTCTACTTCTGGAGTTATCAAAGCGCACGTCATTGTAGTTTCTGAGATTTGTCCTGCTAGACATAGTACAACTGACAGTTTTTCATCAGATTCATATATAAAAGTAAAAAAAAGATATTTACAACATCTAACACTTCTTTTATCCCACCTTTAGATCTCTTTGTAGTGAATCAATTTCCTCTACTACCTATTATTGAAATATTTGGCAGCATTTTTGAGATCCAGCATGTGATGTTTCAGGCTCTTCCCTGCTGAAATTGAGGTGATTAGGGCTCATTTATTCTTGTCAAATTTATTGCACAACCTTCTCAAATCTCCTCACTGGGCCCTTTACTTGCTGTGATTCCTGTGAGGCTGACAGACTCATAAGTAACAATGCTGTTGACTGTGATGGCAGTTTTAGCTCCATTTGTTAACTTGTTTTCTGGATTAATGAAGTTTGGCAACAAACTAAGTTGTCCCGGGACATCTTCATGGGGGGCGGGGTAGGTTAATATTAGGGGGAGTTAAGAGGGTTGGGGAGGTAAAAGGGTTAAGTGGAGGCAGGGATGGTTGGGAGGAAATGAGATAATGATGGGGAGGGGCTTAAGAGGTTTAGTCTAGTGTAGTTGGGTTAAGTAATCACATTTTGGCGAGAACTTGCTACAGAGCAGGATTATGTCCAAGACGACCTGTAGGAAATTTGGTGGATAGGTAGGCCTTGGGGTCAATAGTGATATGGAGAAGGAAGTGGGTAAGGTGGGATAGTATTTTCTCCTTTGGTCTAGCAATAGGCTTTTGATGATATTATTACACTGGGTTTTCGGTTTGCTACATTTAATTTGCCAAAGGTGGGATGCATGGTCTATGCTAAAGAAAGTAGAGATTGACTTAACTTGAGGAATACTATGTGGTGCTTATAGGTTTAAAGGGGGAGGTGAACTGCTCCAGTGTAGGGAAATAAATAGGCTGTTATTATTGAAAGTTTTCCGCTTTCTGTTTTTTTTGTTTTCTCCATGTAATGATGGGAGGGGTGATGCTTTCAGTGACTAAAGGTGGAGAAGTGACGGTATATTATGGTCATGCCTCACAAGGCTTCAGATTTCTTCAGGATGTCTGGACTTTTGCTTCGCAGTTTGGCCCATTTTCATACAGTAGGGTATTGCTGGCAGATTAGCAGCAAATCATTGGAGGGTCAGGTTTGAGGATGACGGCAGGCATTGGGGTTTCAGGTTTCCGGCCCTTCAGAGAATCCATGCAGTGCAAGGCCTCTGGTTCCATCCTCTCCCTATGGTTGTGTGAGCAGTACTTCAAGATTGTCCTTATGTTGGGCCTTTGCCCCACACTTTATACTGATGTTCGTTTTGTTTTGATGTTTGGCCCTTAGTACAGTTGCATGGGCTACGGCAGGTGTTTACATTGGCCGGCAGTTTTCAGAGGTATTTCTTCTAGGTTCTTTTCAAGGCCTGTTGTTGTACTGAGAAGAGAGTTGGAGAACGGCAGTGTACCGGGTTACAAATTGGAATAAAAAAAAAAAAAGGGGGAGAGGAAAAAGCATGCTGTACATGAGTTTTCATTGCGTCCTTCTGTCAAAGTCATTGTGCTGGATTGCAATGGGGTGTTGGAGAGTGTGCCGCAGTTATCTGATGGTGGGGAAGTGGAGGTACCCATTATTAATGACTGGTCGCATGGGTTGTGTGGTGAGATTTTTTCGCGGGTTAGGGGGCTCATGAAGTTATGGCCTTTTGCCATGTATGCACGGGATATTAGCAGCTGTCAGTATTGTGGCAATGGTGGGGTGGTAAAACTGGTTATTTTGCCCTCATGGTTTGCGGATTGTGGCGTGGTGAAGTGGTAGAACAATAAGTGTTTTCCTAAAGGTTTTTTTTAGTTCGACAGCATTTACGGAGCATGTTCCTGTATTTGTAGTGAGACAGTGAGTGATTTTGGGGAAGGTTGGTGAGCTGACACAGTTTGTCTTGTCGAGAATCAGCAGTTTCTATGGAATTGTGTGATGGTTTTACTAGGTTGCAAAGTAAGTGTTTGCTTGTCCCACTTGAAAGCTCAAGTGGTTGCGGGGCTGTCTTGGTTGATATGGGGAATTGTGTCCCTGGTGTTTGTTCTGTGTTTGGGGGTTGTGGTGCTGTCGTCATGGGGGAGAGGAGTATATTGGTTGGGAAAAAAGCTTTGGTTGATGGTTTGTGGTGCTGGCTGGGGGAGTGCTTTTTCGCAGGCTGTGAGCTTTACTGACAGGGAAATACCACACAAGGTCAGTTTGCACCCAGCTAAGGCATTACTCCAAAAAAAAAAAAAAAAATGTATATCATGCTTGTGTGGACATTCGGCCTGTGCTTCAGAAATTAGCTACAAGGGGAGGATGAACATTACAGACACACTAGTTTATCTGCTTAAATGGTGCCTATTCATAACGGGTCTTTGTGGGGTTTCTAGGTTAGGAAAACCAAAACAGACCAACTTTAAACTTTATTAGGTTATACAATTCGAATTTTGTTTTGGGTGGGGGGGAATTATGGTCACATTTTGTTTGTTGCTGGCAATTCATTACCATGGGCTTCGTGCGGAGTTATTGCTTTGGCTAGGAGAGGTTTTTCATCTTTCCCTTGAAATGTTAGCCCTAATACTATCGCAGTCCTCTTGGTAGTAAAGTACAGAGAAAACCCTGCTGAGGTGGCACAGGCGTTTCCGGGCCTATCCACATGGGAATATGTCCCAAGGGTTCAGGAGCAGTGTTTCTCCATTCTCCAGTTTTGTTAGTCCACTTGTCATAGAATGTGTTTTGCTGTTGAGTTATGAGGACTTAAGTAGTAAATAATGGCAAGCATCTTGACTTTGGGGGTGCAGGTTTAATCATGGAGCTGGGCACTGCGGCACTGCCATGGCGTGTAGCTCTCAAACGTTCCTCAATTATAATAAGTTACATGGAAGTCAGACTGCACACAGTAAAAAAAAAAAAAAAAAAAAAAAAAAAAAATTCCTACTTCGAAACCTCCTAGTGCAGGAAATCTGGATAAAACCTGTCATAATCAGGGGAGGGGCATAGACCTAAATTGGGCCACATTTAAATATCACTTTTATAAATTTTGAAACCATACATCAGCAGGCATGTGTTGAAAATGCATCTATTACCACATGTAACATGAAGCTATAGCAATATAATAGCTATGACTGGAAAATTGTGCTGTGAGGTAAGTTATATGGATTTTAATTCAATATTTGCCAGGGTAATGCACAACACTGTTCAGTAAAATTAACACACCTAGGTTGAAGTACTCTCGATAAGATGGGTAGCTGTATAGCTGACAAATGGGACATGGCAAGTATCATGCAGTAACTCGACAGATGAAATCCTTGGCTATAGTCAAGGTCCCCACAGGGCTCTGTCCTAGGCCCTTACTTTAGATGGTTACTTTGGAGTTTGAGATGCAGGGGTTGTAAAGAGTTTTTTTTTTTTTTATGGCATGGTGATTCTGGGAAAGGGGATGTTACCCATAGGGTTTGGGAAGGTGTGTGGTTAGTCAAAATTAGCTATCCCCCCTGAGATTTGTTACAGTTAAGATGCCTGGGACAATTTTGTGGTTACCCACCCACTCATCAAGGTTGCGTTTGGAGTGGACAACAACATACCATCACATATTAACAGCTTTAATTGGGAAACTTAAGCAGGTAAAAAAAATGGGGGGTGGAAGAGTAGATGGGGAGGCCTAAGTCATAATTACATTGAAGAATGTTGGCTTAAGGGGTATGGGAGTGAGTCACCTTGATAGCATGCAGGTTAAGACGTTGTTGTTTCTTGCAGTGAATTAACAGCTTCTTTTCTTTTACAGATCCAAGCCAAAGGTGCTCACAAGGGACATTGTGCCAATGGCTGGAGTGATGGGCAATGAAGTCGTAAAGATATGCGTAGAGTCACAGTTGCATATCTTAAGATGTTGGAGGTACAGCATTTAAGTTGGGATGATAATGAGTCTGCATTCCCCAGTGGCTGAAGGAGATGGCTGAAGTGAGGAAGCCGTCATGTGGTGGCATGAAAAGGGATTTGAAAGGTGAGGTTTTGATAGGATGGATGTTGTTGCTGTGAGAATGGGGCACAAGGAGGATCTGAGTAATCACCTTAATAAGGAATGTTAGAGCTCTGTGTTTAATTAGAGTAAGCTGATTATTGCGTTGATATAATAGGCAAGTAAGGAAGAGGTAGGTAGAGGGCCAAAGGGGGAAAACTTTTGGGGATGGTTTATGGGGAGTATGGGGATCCCACAGGATGAGTAGAGTTACAGCATTCATAGGAGCATAGGAACTTTTTAGGCTACAGCCCTATGGCTCTTGCAAGCCCGTGAAGTTCACTCCTGGCTTTCCTGGAACCTTGGGGTGGTTGTATTCACTCATCCAGTTGTTTGAACTGTATGTGGGGGAAGGGCCAATGAGGTGTTGGAGAGGATGCTGGAGTTTGTTCCTAATGGGTGGTATTGGGGTGACAAATTTGTCCCTTGAGTACATAGTGTTAATGTTGCTTACCAGGTTAAGGTTTTGCAAAATAGCACAAGGATCATTTCTCTTGGGTTTTGGTGAATTTTGTAGATAGGATTTTAGGAAGCATAGTAGGTGGCTGTGTTGGGATAGTTTTAGGAACTGGGTGTGTTTTTACAAGGGAGTTGGTAAGTTTTAAAGGAAGCTTGGTTGCAGGATAAGTCAGATATAGGACAGCTATTAATTACCTGATAGTGGTATAGGTAACATAAAGAAAGAGCTTTCAAGGGGAAAGGTCAGGGACAAACTGGGGTTAAGATTCGGCAATGAGTGAATTGGGGGTGTTTATGGCTGGGCAGATAGAGTACTTCATTGCTAAGTATAGGCAAGTTTTCAGGAACTAGGTGAAGGGGTGCTGGTTTTCCGCCATCTAAGGTTAAGACATAAGGTTTTGGAGTTAGACTATTCCCAACGGTAATTGAGTTGTTGCACATTCAGAACTCGGTAGTTGGTGGGCTAAGGTGATATGCTACAGCTGACAGGGTACTGGGTGTGTGACTTGATACTAGTTTTGACTGGGTGACTTTTGAGTTCAAGGGGTTATAGTTTGTGGTTTTGTTGTGGTTATAGGTTGTCAATCCGTTCAGGTTGAGCCATGATTTCAGCATTGAAGGAAGCAGGTTAAAAGGGTGTTTTCTCTTATGTGGATGTTCTGGTTTTACAGTGGGGTCACTGTAACTTTACTTTAGTTTCATTAGGGTGTGTTTCAGTGAGGGTATAGCAAGGTGGGATTCTAAAGTGCTTTACAGATGATGGGTATACCGAATGATGTTTGGCTGACCCTTCCCTTTATGGGAAGTTGATTGAACAACTTTGGGTAGAAGGGAGGGGGAACAGCCTGGTCAGGCTGGTTGGTGGAGAAGAGGGATAGGCTTGCCCTCTTCTGTTCCCCCTCTGATGTCTGGATGTTCATTTCAAGGATTTGGGGAAAGGAAATGAGTAGTTGGAGGAAGCTTGCTTAATAGATAATCAAACTGAGGTAAGGTGGTGCTTATTTGGTGGAAGGTAATTCAATGGATGGTGTATGAAGTGAGTGCGGGACACTGCTTCATAGGTAAAGTAAGCGAGCAGAAGTATGGACCCTGTTTGTTGGGTGGGGTGAGTAGGTACACTGCCCTGATTAACATTACAATGATTGGTGTGTGAAGTGAGATTGGATGCTGCTTCATAAGTAAAGTGAGTAGAGGTATGGATGCTGTTTACTGGGGCAGGGTGAGTAGATACGCTGCCCTGATTAACATTACAAGGATGTTATGCTGTGTTTAGAATCAATTGTATCATGAATAGTTGTAATTAATAAAGTTGGTGATCAAAGCAATGTTATGGAAATTTAATAAAGGTTGTCAAAGGTCATTTGGTGTGATGCGTGTTATTGAAGGGGACCGGGACAAATGAAGTTTGGCAACAAACTAAGTTGTCCTGGGACGTCTTCATGGGGGGGTAGGTTAATATTAGTGGGAGTTAAGTGGGTTGGGGAGGTAAAAGGGTTATGTGGAGCAGGGATGGTTGGGAGGAAATGAGATAATGATGGGGAGGGGCTTAAGAGGTTTATTCTAGTGTAGTTGGTTAAGCAATCACATTTTTGCATGAAATTGCTACCCACACACCCTCCCTTTTTTCACTGGTGGGGAGTAGGGTTATTTATCAGTGGGGGTAGGCAGAGAAGAGGGATAAGCTTGCCCTCTTCTGTTCCCCCTCTGGTGTCTGGATGTTCATTTCAAGGATTTGGGGAAAGGAAATGGGTAGTTGGAGGAAGCTTGCTTAATACATAAGCAAGCTGAGGTAAGGATGGTGCTTATTTGGTGGAAGGTAATTCAATGGATGGTGTATGAAGTGAGTGGGGGATGCTACTTCATAGGTAAAGTAAGCGAGCAGAGGTATGGACCCTGCTTGTTGGGCAGGGTGAGTAGATATGCTGCCCTGATTAACATTACAACGAATGGTGTATGAAGTGAGATGGGATGCTGCTTCATAAGTAAAGTGAGTAGAGGTATGGACGCTGCTTACTGGAGCAGGGCAAGTAGATACGCTGCCCGGATTAACATTACAAGGATGTTATGCTGTGTTTAGAATCAATTGTATCATGAATAGTTGTAATTAATAAAGTTGGTGATCAAAACTATGTTATGGAAATTTAATAAAAGTCATCAAAGGTCATTTGGTGTGATGTGTGCTATTGAAGGGGACCGGAACAACAGACATTGACATTGATGGCTTTCATGTCAACTTTGCCAGTGACATTGATGATTATGTCAGCCTTGCCACTAACCAGGGTTGGCCCGTGCTATTGGACTGCCGGACTGCAGCCCCCCGAGCTGTAAAAAAGAAAAAAGAAAGAAAATAAAAGATAAAAAAGAAACCTAAAAATTGCGGACTTTTGAGCATGCGCACTAGTCCGGACTGCTGCTGAGACAGTCTGCAGCATGCGCAGACTGTTTCAGCAGCAGTCCGGATTAGGAAACATTTAAGAGAAGAGATCCCAGAAGTCTATGCAGTTGTAACTGCATAGACTGTCACTGGAAACGGATCGGACTCGGACTGCAATGTCGGCAGGCTGGAGTCTCGTCGGAAGAAGAACATCTCGCGTGGTGGATTTGATGCTCCAACGGACGTAATGCGCGGGCAGGTTTGTATTGCTCTAACAGCTATGGATTTAATGGCACGAAGGGATCTACATCGCTCCAGGTGTGTGTGTGAAATGCCCCAGTTGCTATATACTGGTGGCTAGAACAAAATCATGGTGGTGTGGTAGGGAATACCTCAAGCTTGAGCCCTGTATCTTGTATGCAGGTGTTAAGGACCTGAATTCCCTACCCACCACCATTTGTAAAAAAAATTGCAGATTTTTGCTCATATTTGATCTGATCTGTTCCTCATAATATCTGTGGTTTCTAAATGCTGTAATGCTTGATATTTGATGGTGCAGTGGTAGCATTGTTGTCTCACAGCTGCAGGTTCTCAGGTTTGATTCTTGGCTGGGGTGCCTTCTGTGTGGGGTCTGCATCTTCTCCATGGGTTTGCTTTTGTGTCCTCCCATGTTACAAAGACATGTCTGCATTATTTCTTCCTGGGCCTCTGCTGAAAATTTTTTTTTGTTCCAAGTCAGACTGTCCTGATTAAAAATATTAAATAAAATTGACAGGCATTTGAATTTCAGACTTCAGGTTTCTGAATGTTTAATTCCTTACATGTTTGATGGTGCAGTGGTAGCATTGTTGCATCACAGCTATAGGTTTTCTGGTTTGATTCTTGGCTGGGGTGCCTTCTGTGTGGTGTCTGCATCTCATTCATGTGTTTGTGTGGATTTGCTCTGGTGTCCTGCCATTTTACAAAGACATGTGTCTGCAGTATTTCTCCCTGGGCCTCTGCTGAAAATTGTTTTTGTTCCATCAGAAGTAAAATTGACAGACATTTGAATTTCAGACTTCATATTCTTCAGAAAATACATAGTAACACAACCTTTTATTCTAGCAATTTTCTAAGCTTATAAGATGAATATTTGAAATGTGTCCTTATTTTTGGGACAGTATTACCCCATTATTGGCTTTGTCCAGGTTTTTTGTGCTAAGGTTGACAGCTATGGCAAGAACTAAATTCACTGAATATGTTTGAGGGCTGTATTCCCTCATTACTGGGTTTGTCCAAGTGTTTTGTGTTAAGAGGTTGACAGCTATGGTGAGAACTGAATTCATTAAATGATAGCCATTTAAGTTTCAGTCTTCCTCTCTTTCACAAAGCAGCTGATTTGGCGTAGTGGTAGGTTGCTCTGACTGTTTTGCACAGGGACCATGGCAGTAAAATGTATGGTGGTAACACAGCATTTTTCTTTCACAAAGCAGGTGATTTGGTATAGTGGTATGTTGCTCTGACGGTTTTGCACAGGGACATTGGTAGTAAAATGTATGGTGGTAACACAGCATTTTTCTTTCACAAAGCAGCTGATTTGGCATAGTGGTATGTTGCTCTGACTCTTTTGCACAGGGACCTTGGCAGTAAAATGTATGGTGGTAACACAGCATTTTATTCTAGGAACTTTCCAAGATTATACAAGTAATGTTAAATGTGTCCCTGGTTTTTGGGCTTTTGACCCCCCCCCCAATAAATTTGGCTTTTTCCAGATTTCTTGTGCTGCGAAGTTGAGATGCAGTTGAGTATTGAGTAGATTTTAAAAGGATCTGAGAGCTGCAGGGGAAGAGAAGTTTAGTGCTGCTTATGCTAAGTCAGCTTGCATTGTTAATAGCACAACAGGTTGTGTACTTGCTTTTGATGCAGAAGGTTGTTGGTTCTACTCCCACAAGGGGTGAATGCTGCCATATTGAAAAAGTTAAAATACTAACTATGAGCCTGTTATCAGTTTGCCATCCATTTCCTATTGCAATATTACTAGCTTATCATTTTTAATTTAATATATGCAATTTATTCCTCAGGGGCATCAGACACTTTATTTTTCGATGAAACCATGAAATATAAAGGTGTTTGTTAGCAGCAACCTCTTCATTAGTTACAGATTTATTTAACGTGGAATTATTTAGATGACTTTTTTACTTCTTCAGAGATTGTGCATATTTACTGATAATGGTGGACTGTAGAATTGTGCATATTTACTGATAATGGTGGACTGTAGAAGTTTGAGTAGACTTTTATGATGGAAATGTTCTGAACTCGGCAGTTTTGTCATTATGGGTGCATGCATTTTGATTCATTGTTTACTGGAAAGATGTTCTGAATTGGGCAGTTTTGTCATTATTGGTGCATGTGTTTTGTTTCATTGTTTACTGGAAAAATGTTCAAAACAATAGGAAGGTTATCAAAGTGCACATGTATGTTTCACATGCAAGGGGCCTATGATTTGAAAACAGCCCAGAATTAATCTTTATCTGCCACTGGTAAAATGTATTTTCTTTGAATGTGGGTTTCAATGATGTTTCAATGAATGAGAGTTTCAGGGGCAGAGAAGTTTTAATGCTAAGTTTGTTTAGCAGATGTCTCAGTGTTTGTGCTGTAAAATGTTAAATAAAACTTTCAAATGAAGTCCAAATCATCATAGAAGTAAATCAGTATGCACATTAGTGTTTATGGTAAATAGATTGAAATAGCCAAGTAATGGATCATTGGAATGGCTGCAGGGGTTGGCTCCATTCGACCATGATTTTGTGAGGGGGAAGGGTGGCAAACTTAAAGACAGCCCCAGCTGAACTATACCTCCCACCTGCCCAGATTTTCAAAGAATGAATAGATTTTTGCTTCTTATTTTTGGTTTGTTCCTCATAACATTTGTGGTTTTCTGGCAAATCATTTAGGAATTAAGTCACTAAATAATGACACACTGAGTTTCAGACTTCATAACCTTCAGAAAAATGCAATTTTTAGTACTGTTTATATGTTCCCCCAATATATTTGGCCTTGTCCAGATTTATTGCATTAACAGGTTGAGAGGTACATGCAAAAAAATTGCTTTATATAATTAGGCATAGCCAAACCTCTCAATTGTCCCTGATTTTGGCTCAAAATGTTGCTCTTCCCCCTAATAATCCCTCTGCAAAATAGCAATTTTGGAAGAAAACATGGAGGGTTTACAATTAAGAAATAACTGTAATAATCATAGTTATAGATTACTTTTATTTCAGAAATGCATGTAGATTCTTTTATTTTGTCAGTTGCTCAAGTTAGCAGTACTAATATTAAAGTGTCCCTTCTTTGACAGGCTCTCAGCTGTATTGTGTGGCTATTTTATATTTTTACATCACATTTTTGGTCCATTTTTCATAAAATTGTGTTGTTTGGCAAATTAGTGACAAATCATTAAAGACTGAAGTTAGAAAATAATGACAGACATTTGAGTTTCAGATTTCATACCATTCAGAAAATTCATACTAATGCAAGACCTATTCTATTATCTTTCTAAGTTTATAAGAGCAATATTTAAATTTTTTCCTTATTTTTGGGCCTTTGTCCCACTTCTTTGTATGGCTTTGTCCAGATTTCTTGCTCTGAAGTTGAGAGGTATGACAAATATGTCAGGGCCATCACAGTCAGCCAGAGACATTTCAAATTGTGACATACTTGTTGCACCCCACTCCCCCATGTAATGACTCTGGATGTGTCGAAGCAAGGCAAGGAGTAGTTATGCAGTGTAAATGTGCAGAGTACCCCCCCCCCCATCCAAGGTAGACACAAGTACTAGAGTGACTTTTCATCTGCCCTTGATTTTTGCAGAATGGTCTGGTTTCTGTCATATTTTTTGTACTGTTGATTTATGCTTATTACTCAAAGTGCCTGTTGCTCTGTGTTTAAGTGGCAATACTTTAATGACCATCAGGTAAGCTTGGCTGAGATTGTAAGATGCAAGTAAGCTTTAATAAGCATACTGTTAAAGAATTGCCAACATTGAAAGCCTTTCTGTTGTTGCCATGTAGAGAATACTTAACTAGATAATGTATAAGCCTTGGGTATTGAAATGCATATGACAGTATTTGTAATAAAGGACAGGATTACATTATTTTAAGAAGCTCATTACACTTGGAGACTTCCAATCATCTCTGCAGGCTTTACCCGTAAACTAAACAGAATGCCAGTCATGTGGTCCATAACCTGTACAGTAATCATTTTAAGCAATGTATCTTGAGCTTATTTCTTGTTTGCTTTTCATTTTTTATTTTGATCATGTTTTCCCCATGAAACAAGTAGATAGTTGTCAGGCAGCAGGTCTTTTTTTGGATAAGAAACATTTTTACAAGTGGGGGCATCAGAGAGTTCTACTTTCAGCATGTTACTTGGTACTTTAATAAAGCTGAATATAAATTATAATTAGAACTGCCGTGCAAGAAGTGGTTTGAGTTGAGTGCTGCTTGTTTTTCTTATACTTGATTTTGACTGGCATTCCATTAATGTATTTAAAAAGTAATTTATTTTTTCATGCCTCACAACCTTTTTGTTTCCATATAGATATTAAGTAAGCTGTCATGCAGCCAATGCATTGAAATATTTTTATTCTTCTACACTTCATTTTGTCTTGATTGGACTCTCATAATGATGGTTTGGCACCCAGGGCAGTGTATTTAGTTAGTTTTTGTGGTTTTGAGCATATCTCCTCCCCATACTAGTTGGTCGCACCCCTTCCCATTGACTCCATCCATTCAGCTGTCTCCTGCAGCTCCCCTTTGATTTGAAGTCACCAGCCGCCACTGCCACTAACATTAATGGTTTCTATATCAACACTTTTGGCTACAGGGGAGCCTTTGACCTTAGGACACAAGTTCAGTCTATTGGCATTTGTTTTGACTCCAATATAATCTGAACAATAACTGACGTCAGCTTTGTATCCTTTTGTGTTGCTGCTGTGTCTCACATTGACCATGTGATCAAGTAGTGTTTCAGACTCAATGGTTGGGTTTGGACTCTCAAAATCTGGCTCAGGACCAACTATTTCTGTTCTAGCATTGGTATCTGTGGCTCAGAGAATGGTGTTAATGCCAACCTTGTCGCTGATGTTGCAGTCACAATTGTAAGTGTCTCTTGTGAGGAGTTCAGTTTCTATTCAATGCATTTCTCTGTCTTGTTTTTTTTTTTTTGGCCACCCACCATCTTTACATTACCCAGAGTAGACTTCCTTGAAGTTATTTGCTGTACATCAGCAAGGTCATTGCAACATAATATTTTGGCTGCTCAGAGTTGGCAATGTTATTATATACAATAAATAAACCAGTGGTTGCAATTGCTATAATGGTCCTGTTTGTTGGGGAGAGGACTCCGGGACAATTTTGTTTTGATTTGTTGAGACAGTAAGCATGGGAAAATGTTTCTATATTAGAACACCGAAGTTTCAAAACTTCGAGTGTTCTAATATTGAACCCTATTCAATGAAAGTTTAAAACTTCGAACATACAGAACAACAGATTTTTTCCTAGGGAAAAAATTTGCTGTTCCAAAACACATACACACAACACAAGCACACCAAACAAGCAGCAATCCACACACATACACCTAAACTCTTACACCTAACCCTACACTAAACTATACATACACCACTAACTATCCATTTATCTTAATCCAAACCCTAACCTTAAGGTCCATCACTATCGCACAGTCACCTTACCCACGCCCTAACCCTAACTCACCAACCCCGCCCTAACCCTCACGTCCACACAATCGCACACTTACCTGACCCACGCCCTAACCCTAACTCACCTAACCCGCCCTAACCCTCATGTCCACACTATCGCACACTTACCTGAACCCGACCAGTAACTTTCCACCACAGCGCTGAAAATACCGAAGCAACAGAAATGGGCAACCAAATTCTTCCCCTAGGAAAAAAATTGTTTTTCTGTTTCTTCGATATTTACAGCATTCACTGAAAAAAATATAATCTGAACAATAACTGACATCAGCCTTGTATCCTTTTGTGTTGCTGCTGTGTCTCACATTGACCATGTGATCAAGTAGTGTTTCAGACTCAATGGTTGGGTTTGGACTCTCAAGATCTGGCTCAGGGCCAACTATTTCTGTTCTAGCATTGGTATCTGTGGCTCACAGAATGGTGTTAATGCCAACCTTGTCGCTGATGTTGCAGTCACAATTGTAAGTGTCTCTTGTGAGGAGCTCAGTTTCTATTCAATGCATTTCTCTGTCTTGTTTTTTTTTTTTGGCCACCCACCATCTTTACATTACCCATAGTAGACTTCCTTGAAGTTATTTGCTGTACATCAGCAAGGTCATTGCAACATAATATTTTGGCTGCTCAGAGTTGGCAATGTTATTGTATACAATAAATAAACCAGTGGTTGTAATTGCTATAATGGTCCTGTTTGTTGGGGAGAGGACTCTGGGACAATTTTGTTTTGATTTGTTGAGACAGTAAGCATGGGAAAATGTTTCTATATTAGAACACCGAAGTTTCAAAACTTCGAGTGTTCTAATATTGAACCCTATTCAATGAAAGTTTAAAACTTCGAACATACAGAACAACAGATTTTTTCCTAGGGAAAAAATTTGCTGTTACAAAACACATACACACAATACAAGCACACCAAACAAGCAGCAATCCACACACATACACCTAAACTCTTACACCTAACCCTACACTAAACTATACATACACCACTAACTATCCATTTATCTTAATCCAAACCCTAACCTTAAGGTCCATCAGTATCGCAGTCACCTTACCCACGCCCTAACCCTAACTCACCTACCCCACCCTAACCCTCACGTCCACACAATCGCACACTTACCTGACCCACGCCCTAACCCTAACTCACCTAACCCGCCCTAACCCTCATGTCCACACTATCGCACACTTACCTGAACCCGACCAGTAACTTTCCACCACAGCGCTGAAAATACCGAAACAACAGAAACGGACAACCAAATTCTTCCCCTAGGAAAAAAATTGTTTTTCTGTTTCTTCGATATTTACAGCATTCACTGAAAACAGGTCGATATTAGAACACTCGAAGTTTTGAAACTTCAGTGTTCTAATATAGACCCTGGGAAAATTAATACAAAATGAGGAACAAGTGAGCATTCACTGAAAGTTATCTTTTTGCTTTAGCTTTCTCATGGAAGCCCTTCCTAGGAAATATTATTCTTTTTCAGTTGCTTGTAATATAGTTAATAGGCATAGTTATTGTCAATAAACAAAATATATTGTATATTCAAAAGAAACTAGCAAGGTTAATCATTCATTTTTATGATATAAGGCAACTGAACCACTTACGGTTGTAAAAGAGGAGAGATGTATATGATCCGCAATTTATGATTAAGATTATTAGGTGCAGACAGGATACTGCAACATCAACGCTTTAGTAAGATATGAGGATTCTTGACAAAATGATACATATGAAAGTGTTTCTAGTGAGGGAAAACAGTGTGGGAAAAGCATAATCAGATGTTCTCAAATACACATCCATATGTCATTATTCTTTCTTAACATATTCAGTGCATGAGACAAGATAATAAAATTTATTGCCTCCAGCATTTCGTTTGTTACAATCATAAGCAGTTCATGCATACACATTAAACAGACCATAAAACTAAATATGTCATCAACTTATTTGATAAAATTATCAGAAATTACCAATACAGCAGTTCATTACAGCATTCAGTTCCAGTACACTTAAAATTCTTTAAGCTGTATTCCTATCAACTTCCTTCTTTATTACCTTATCTGACTAACAGTTAATATGAATGCCTATTCTTGCGGATTTTTGCTCAATGCTGAATTCTCTCCTTTTATTATCAGGGGATCTGATTTACAAAACAAAATCTTGCATATCTCATCCCTACCATTTGGACATAATTAGTCCAATCTGAACAAAAAACTTAAGTAAACAATGTGGACTTGATCTGAGAGTATCATAGATCGCAGCTGGCAGACATGAAAAATAGGTACAAAGGCTCCTGAAATGTAAGAAAATTGTCTATTATCATCGAATGCATTTTATTGTGTGGTGAAATAATGGAGTTTTCCATTGTTCGTACAGTTTGTCAAATTATTTAATGGTCGAAGTTCATTGTACTGACGGTTACATAATTCAAGTTTTTTGTTTTCTTTTTTTTTCAAGTTTGTGTAACTCTGGAGTTAGTATATTTAATTTCTGTGGGTGTAATGTAAAAATATGCTTATTTTTCTTTGTCCTACTATAGTCGCAAATGTAACCAATTGGTTTATGTTTGCCATTAATTTTTTGCAATAATTTTAATACTGATTAATGGTAATCACCAATGCGCTTTATGGGTCCACTTCTGAATCTCAAAATACTGAAATGTTGAATTTCAGTATTTCGAGACCAGGATAATGAACAACCACAAACATGAAAATACAAAATTGCGATAACTCAAAATAATGAAAAAATAAATAAATAAATAAATGAATAAATAAAACTAAACATCCAACCATCCCCAAAAATAAACAAAAACATAACTATAAAACCCAACAAACTTACCTGGATCTCCAAACATAACGATACATCCACTGATATCTTCAAAACCCATTTATAGATATATATATATATATATATATATATATATATATATATATATATATATATATGGGTTCACTTTAAATAATCGAATGTTCAGAACATCGATGTTCTGATCATCGAGACCAGAACATCGAAGGTTTAAAGTGGAAGTGTCAGGTAAGTGAGAGTGTGGAATGTTGGATGTGTATGCAGGGCAGCAAGGTGTCCTGCATGTTGTGTGTGCCATCTGAGTGTTGGCATTGCAGGTAGGGTATGACATATATATATATACATATATATATATATATATATATATATATATATATATATATATATATATATATATATATACATACAGATCCTTGTAGTAAAGCGCAATAGTTTTCAAGCCTTTCTGTTGAGACTTTAAAGCAATCAAGCATGTATAACTGGTTTAAAAATGTTATTTCTTTATTAAAAATAAAAGATATTAAATAAATGTACACTTTTACCTTATAACGTATTCACAGGTTTCCTTCAGCCTTGAAGAGGGCAACACAAGATAGACCAGGGGAGAATATGAGGCTGCCCATCTAATGATTTATGTTTACTTTGAAGATTGCAAGGGTGGCACTTTTTCTGACATGTAGTGCAGGTTTGGTTCCAGAAGTGAGGGATACATTAGAATATGATGCTACCATGCCAATGTTTCTTATATATCTGTTGGAGAAGGTTTAGGTGCTTTAACCAGGTATTTTGATAGACTATTTTTTCTGCTAAAATAGGAGATTGAGGGTGGTTGGGCCTTTTATGGGTTCAAAGGTTGAGACACAGATCATCACAGAGTAATCTTTAAGAGACAGAGAATCTTTTTTTTTAATTTCTCCAAGTCTTTTGGGTTTCTAATACCATGACAAGAGTTTTTCAGTTAGGAATCTTTGATATCTCTCAAGATGAGCGATATAAGCAAGTCACTTAGTTTAAGCCAGGATTTATAAGAATGTGTAACATCTGATATTGTCATCTTAATAGTTAATAATTAATTTTTACATACAACTTTTATTACATTAATAAATTAATTGCATGAGGGATTAGTTTTATTCTTCCAATTTTTAGTAATTACTTTTCTAGCTATTGCTAGAAAAGACCAAAGAAGAGGCACCTGATTCATAGGTATAATTTCAGGAATGATTTAGATATATTACATCTATCCAACCTTAACGTTTATATAAAATTATTATTTTTTTTCCAAAATGGAGACATTATTATTAACTCATACACCATATGCACCCAATCAGCTTCCAAAATGGAGATATTATTCTACAGTCATACACCATATGCACCCAGTCAGCTTCTATGTCTAATTCACATCTCCAGCATTTAAGTTATTTATTTGACATTTGTTAACTGGGATAGTCCATCTGAGCAAAAGCCCTTTTTCAGTGGATGCCTGCAGATAAACGCTCTGTAGTATAAGTAAGCAAGAAAATGTACAAAATTGAAGATGAATACAGTGAAGATTTTACAATAAAACAGTTAATCAAATGTAGATAAAGCTCCATGGTACAATATAGTAAGAAGCATTAAAACATTGAAAAAAAAAACATAGCAAATAAATATACAATAACACATTTGAATGAATTTATATAACACAGTGGATTATCTTCAGAGGGTAATTGTACAATACAGGGCAGTTAAGGGAGTTATGATAGTAGGGAAGGGAGGAATACAGAGGATAGTGATAGAGAAAGGGGTGGGTTCATGTGGGATGATTACAGAGGCAAATCCATGTGCTATTAAGCTACCTTTTGAGAGTTTTCTTGAATTTGTGGATGTAGGAAATGTTTCTAAGGTTCATGGAGAGTTTGTTCCATGCAAGAGCAGGGAAGTAGCTATAGAGATGCCATCCTATAGATTTTTTAGGTTTGTGAATTTGTAAGAGACATTGGTCAGAGCTTCTGAGGGACCGAGCAGGCTTATAGAAGGAGACAAGTGAGGAAATGCTAGGGCAAAAGTAAGGATTATTCAAAATAGTATGGATAATGAGAAGTTGGGTAAATAAGAGTTGATTAGGAAACTCTGGCCAGCTGAGTGTCTGGAGAGCATGACAATGGTATGATCTTGAGGCCAGATTGGCTGCAAATCTAGCAACTTTGTTGTAGGTGGTTTCACTTTTTTGTAAGTTTGTTAAAATTTGAAAGCTGTAAAAGAAGTTGGGGAGAAGGTAAGCTTGGGATAGTGAGATCCTAGAGTTGGGTGTGAGAAACCTTTTGTTTCTATAGAGCAAACCAAGATTTTGGTGGGTTTTCTTGATGCAGTTAAGTACATGAAAGTTAAATTTTAGTGGATCGTCCACTGTTACTCCAAGCAGTTTAGTGTGTGACTCAGCTATGATCATAGTGTTGTTGAGGGAAGAGATGGTAAATGAGGATTTAAGGTGGTAAAGACATTTTGGGAGGCAGAGAAGAAGTTTTGCCTTTTTAGGGTTTAGTATGAGTTGGTTGTTAGTGAGCCATGTTTCAGTGAGTTTGAAAGATGTTTGTGTCATGGTTAGTAGGTCAGTGAGACTGTCAGCAATAGAAATGATGGTGGAGTCATTTGCGTACTTTATGAGGAAAGACTGAGGACAGGATTTGTGAAGTTGGTTAGTAAAAATGTTAAAAAGAAGGGGGCCTAAAATAGACCCTTGAGGGATGCCTATTTTGATGAGGTGAAAAGGAGAAAGAGCAGAGAGCCATTTTACAGATTGCAGTCTGTCTGTGAGGTAGCTACTGAACCAGGAGATAGTTGATGAAAGGTTGAGCTGAGAGAGTTTGGAGAGGAGGATGGCTTTAGAGACAGTGTCAAAAGCTTTGGAGAGATCTGAAAAGGAACAGCTTTATACATTAATTTTATTCACTCTGAGAAATTCTGTATGTAAATATTTCAAAGTGAATATTTTCCAGTATAGTGAAGATGTACTTTTTTTCTGCTGATTTTAACACTAACTGTTTATTATCCTCTGAGAACATGTCATTGTTAATTTTTATAGAATAATTCCAAAATAAGTTATCAGGAGATAATAAGATCTGAGAATTCTATAAATCCTTTATAGATAAGACTTGCAATTCATAAAATTATCATTAACATTAATTAATAATTCTAAGATCTTAGGAAAAGTTTCTGACTGTAAATCATATACCATACTAATCTTCATACCTGCATGTTTATTTATTATTTATTTATTTATTTATTTTACATTTGTTGACCGGGCTAGTCCAGCTGGATCAATGTCCATTTTCAGTGAAGGCCCGGGGAGAAAAGCTCCATTGGTTAAAACAAGACTAGAGAATACAAATACACATAAAACAAAAGCAGTAAGCATAAAGGATAAGAAGATTTTAGTATAGGTAATACACATCTAAGAGTAAAAAATATCCGTAACAAGAAAATATTCAAGTAAATGGTTAATGACTTTCAATACGAAATTTGATAGTATCTAGTCATACAGTGAATCAATACATTGTTTTGAAAAAATGGTAGACAACATAATTTTTTTTTCTCTACAGATTTACAAAATTAACCAATTGTTTTGTTTCAGAATATATCTAAAAAGATAATTCTCTGCAAACTGAAATTTATTTCCATTTAGAAATTGATGCCAATAAATTGTTATATTTTTCCCCAAATCTAACATTTTATTACATTATAAGTTTCTAAACTCTCATTTTTATATGCTATGGGAAATAGCAAAAAATAAAGTTTCTAATAGTTTAGTTAGAAAACAGATTATACCACATTTCTCACATTCATCCTTGCACAGAATGTTAACATAATCTAAGGCATGCTGCAATAATTGTGATTCACTGTATGAAAAAAGCACATCCAAGTTACAGTCATCTGTAAAATAAGATAACCAAAGTTTGGAGTGTTGGCTTATATGTCTGAGTAGTCAACTCACAGATCTCATAGAAATACGAACTGTGCGGCAATACAAACAATCATCAATGCCTTGCCAATAACCAGCCTCAGGTTGCAATCCCTTTCTCAAGAACGACTAGGCCAGTTAGTACCAGGGTAAATTTGAAGGTGTCCATGCAGTCATCCAGGTTCTGTTTGAAAACTGATAATATAGCAAATTGCCTAACCTGCAGGATCAGCTTATTTGAGAGATGGAGGAAAATTTCTGTTTATGTCCCTGGTTCTGATGTTTGTTAAGCTATCAAACTTGCAGAGATATAACAGGTCAATGACAACAGGGCCTGTAATACAGTGGTAAGTGAGACACAGATCTTCCCTTAAGGCTCTGTAAGATGCTATATAAAGAAATAATGCTTAGAGCCTATTGTGGTAGAAGAGGGTCTTTAAGACTAAAGTATTGTTAAGGACATCTGGGATTTGTAGGATAGTCTGATATGGCAAGCAAGATACACCCTAAAAGGACTTTTTACTATATAATTGGCCAAATCAGTGCTAAATATAAGGGACTGATAACATCTTTCAGTCTGGATGGTATCCTCTTGGCTGTTAGTTGTCCTGAGCAGGAGGATTTTCTTTCTATTGTTGCCACATGATGATTAAAGGAGATGGCCAACCTAGATCCCTGACTGCATTTTCATTAAGTAGTGGAGTGTTGCCAAAAGAAAGAGTGTATTTATTTATTAATTTATTTAAACAGTTTGGTAACAGGTGTATACCACTGATCCCATTGGACCAATTTCAGTATCAGCCCAGAATCTGAACACACATCAAGTGGAAAAAACAATAAAAATAATTTATAGAATAAAAGAGCAATTTATAAACAAAGGAATAGTTAATATATAATTGAATGATTTAAGAATGTAGTCAACTGAAACCACTGTGTGCAACATTTACATCAGTTAGAATAGCAACATATTAAAAGTTAGAGAAGAGATGCTATAGTGCAAATAATAGGCAGTATGTGTTGGAGATTATGTTTTACTTAAACTCATTAACATTGTACCAGGTATTAATTAGGTTCTTTCTGAGGGGGTACAAGTGTATAAAGAGGTCTTGACAATAACACCCAGTTTGCAGTCAACTGCCAGTTTAGTTCATGGTAGATTCTGTTTCTCAGTTTGTAAATCAGAGAAGTAAATTGTAAAAAGAAGGGGTCTTAATAAAGCTCCCTGAGGAACTCTGCTGGTTACCTTCATGCTTTCAGACGTGGCACCTGGTATACAGGAGCATGTCCAACACTGAATCCTGTGGTATACAGAAGCATGCCCAATACTGAGTCCTGTGGCATACAGAAGCATGCCAAGCACTGTGTCCTGTGGTATACAGAAGCATGCCCAACACTGAGTCCTGTGGTATACAGAAGCATGCCCGACACTGAGTCCTGTGGTATACAGAAGCATGCCCAACACTGATTCCTGTGGTATACAGAAGCATGCCCAACACTCAGTCCTGTGGTATACAGAAACATGCCCACCACTGATTCCTGCGGTATATAGAAGCATGCTCAACACTCAGTCCTGTGGTATACAGAAGCATGCCCAACACTGAATCCTGTGATATACTACTGCTTTTTTTTAGTTTCAGAAGTGGTATCTGAGACTTTAATCACATGGGCTCTGTGTCAGATAACCACTTAGCTATCTACCACACAACATTTATACTCATATTTACAAGTCAGTGAATAATATCTGCATAGACAATGCTGTCAAAAGCCTTGGCCAGGTCCAGATACGCTGTATGTACTACCTAATTGCTATCAATGGTTTCAAATTCAAACAAATTAAAGGGGCTATGAAAGCAGGACTGTCTTTGTCAAAGCCAAATAATGAGAGTCCAGAGTTAAGAGATGTTCAATATCCAGATTAATGAGGTTTGTAATAACATGCTCCATAAATTTACATATGAGAATAATAAGACTAATGTTTCCATAGTTACCTGGGTCTGTGACTGGGCCAGCCATCTGCAACTGCATTCAATAGGCTTTATTCTAGACTTTAGGAGTGTAAATGATGGAGAAGCTTAGATTAAAGAGGTAGCTGCTCATATAAACTATATTTGAGTTCTGATAATCTGGCAAACTAGTATGTCATCATAGCCCATGAATTAGTTATTCATACCCTTTAGGAAGGCTGACAGAACTTGTTTTATAATAATTATATGGAGTAATTGGACTGCAGAATCCATGAAATACTTTAACTGTGGGTTGAGAAAAAGTTGCATTAATTTGTCAGCTAGGATATTAGCTATTTTCTTTTGGTCAAAGTGGGTAGTATTTTTGTGGATAAGCATGGGCACTGCTGGGTGTGAGTTCTTATCTTCTAGAAAGATATTTAGGGTCTATTTTAGGTTCATTTTCATCTTTGAGCATCTTAATGGTATTCTGAAGCTTTTTTACCTGTTTGCGTAAGTGTATTATTAAAGTAGGTAGAGTGAGAGGTCTTGTAAGCATGAAGTAATTTATTTATTTATTTTATTTGAAATTTGTTTGCCAGGATGGTCCAGTTGGGCCAAGGAGCCAGTTTTCAATGGAGTCCTGGGGACAAAAGCTCCAGAGATACATTATGTTAAACAACAGGTTATTACAATACAAGATGACTACATGAAGCAAAAGAGTATGTTAGTATAATTTGGAGAGAAAAAAAAACTGAGTTGTATCACTATCATTGCTAGCAAAGATATGAAGTCTAAACAGTAATAAGTAGGTATTTACACTGTTAATTTTTTTTTCTAATTTATTTATATGGATATTCCATCATACAGATGTGTATTTAACTTTCTCATATTTCTCATTAGATTTGGAGCATACAGAAAGTGCCTTATCAATATAACTTTAATCTTGAATAGAAGTTAATGGCATACGTAAATAAAACTTTTCAATATGAATTATGATAAAAAACAGAACCTATTCAACCTAGACCTAGAACCCCTGTTTCTTTATATTATAGGTTCATAGGTTCATAGGTTCATACTAGGCTATCTGCCCTAGGGCATTTATAAGCCTAGCCAGAGTGTGTTTGGCTTTCGCCACCCATTTTAAATTAATTTTGCTATGCCTTTTTTTGAGGTTAGTATACTGTGCCTCTGTCTAACAGTGACACAGAAGTGATAGCCGGGGTAAACTTACGATCTCCCATCCACTCATCAAGATTCCTCTTGAAGAGAGTCAATGTGGGACTCTGCCTAACCTGGACTGGGATTTTATTCCAGAGTGAAGGGAGCCTCTGGGTTATGAATCTGTCCCTCCAGCATGCCCTATTTATTTCAGTGCTGAGATTCAAGTCTCTCGAGTGTGTAGCTCGATGGGATTTGGATTTTCTGAGGTGCAGCATGTCCATTAATTCCAGGTTGGACATGGCTTTATACGTCAGGCACAGATTGCCTCTGAGCAGGCGGTATGCCACTGAGTAGAGCTGGAGTTTCTTTAACCGGGCAGCATATGGCATCTGTTTGAGCCCTTTGATCCTCTTGGTGAGGTACTTTTGGGTTCTTTCCAGTTGCTGCAGGTGTCTGGTAAGGTACATCCCAAAAGGGGCATTGTACTCAATTATGGGCCTGATGAAGGATGAGTAAAGAGGCAAGATGACCTCCCCTGAACTAGATGTGAATCCCTTCATGATTAGGTGGGCTATAAAAAATGTTTTTCTAACCACTTTGGCCTCGTGGTTGTCAAATGAGAGATTGCTATCAACTTGGGTCCCCAGGTCCCTAATGACTTCTTCTGTACTTAATGGATTACCACCTATGTGGTAATTTGTGGGTACTTTGTTTTTGCCAAAGGGGATGACTATACACTTTTTGGCATTTAGTTTGAGGCCATGGCTCTGGCACCAGTTGTCTGTTACTATGAGGCCATTTGGGGGATGCTTGTGTCGGCTGGAGAGTTGATTATGGTGCCCAGTTTGCAGTCAGCTGCGAACTTGGTCAGCCACAGTCCTTCCGTGTTGGCCTGTACCGCCGAGAAATATATACCGAACAAGAGAGGTCCCAGGACTGAGCCTTGTGGGACGCCACTTGTAACTGGTTTGGAGTCTGACATGGCTCCAGCAATTCTAACCATGTGGGTTCTGTCCTTGAGCCAGTTTGCAACCCATCTAGTGACATAGGGGTTTATATTTAAGCTGGTGAGCTTATCTATAATGCCCGAGTGGGGTATTGTATCAAAGGCTTTTGCGAGGTCCAGGTAGGCTGTGTGGACAACCTTCCCCTCGTCAATGGCCTTGGTGACTGTTTCAAAGAAATCGACCAGGTTTAAGAGGCAGGATCTGCCCTTAACAAAGCCAAACTGGGTAGGATCCAGTGTCTGTAGGTCCCCAATATCTTTATTTATGAGGTCCATGATGATCCTTTCCATAGCTTTGCAGACCAAGCTAGTCAGGCTTATGGGGCGATAGTTTCCAGGATCTGTTGAGGCACCACCTTTGTGGAGAGGGACCACTGTTGCTGTACGCCACTCTTTGGGTACATATCCTGTAGTAAGGCTAAGATTGAACAGTAGTTTTATGTTTGAGTTTAGCCCTTCTTGGAGTTTATGTAGGACGCAGCTCGGGACACCATCCGGTCCCATTGATGCTGTGTTTTTTGCTTTGGAGAGGGCGGCTCTTACCTGAGCATCTGAGATGTCAGGGGGGCAGCACTCTCTTGGGATAGATATTTGCCCTTTTGGTGGGGGAAGTTTGCACTGAACCTGTCAGCTAGGATGTTGGCAATGTCTGTGGGCTCAGTGTATTTTTTGTCATTTTGGACTAATTCTGAGCATATCTGGGAATTCCTACCCAGGTTCCTAACATAACTAAAGAAAGCCTTGTGATTATCCTTAGTGTCCTGTGCAGTTTTTCTCTCGAAGCTGGCCTTAGACGATTTTATGAGTGCCCGTAGTTTTTTGCTAATACTGATCAGAGATGCCTTCCCTTTTTGGGATTTTGCTCTATCATGTAGTAGCTTCCTCCTTCTATTGTATAGTTTGTTTATGGCTGGGGTCCACCAGACAGGACGTCTGCCTTTGGAGGATTGGGTCTTGGTTTTATTTGGGATTACATCATCCATGCATTCCTGAAGGTGCTCATAGAATGCGTTTATAAAGGATTCTGCGGTCTGGGCCGTATTTTCCACAGGCCCGGGGGCTTTGAAGGATTCCGCCTCGGTTTTGAGGCGTGTGAAATTTGCTTTAGAGAAGTTTTTCACTGTGGTTTTCTGGGCAGGGGGAGGGGTCGGGATGTGAATATTCAGTGAGATTAGTTTATGGTCTGATCTTACCAGTGAGGGATACACTTCTGGTCTGGAGCATAGTGTCCCCATGTTGGTGATGATCAGGTCCAGTATGTTTTCCTCTCTTGTGGGAGTGGTAACAAGTTGTTCCATAGCATTTGAGTTTATAAATTCTAGGAACCTTTGGGCTAGGGTGTTGGAGCTAGAGTAATGCTCCCAGTCTATGTTTGGGTAGCTGAAGTTGCCCAATATAATGGTGTTTGGAGAGACCTTCATATTTTCCAGTATTCTCAGGAAGGCCGAGTGGGGTTCCTGTGTTTGGGAGGGTATTCTGTAGTAGGCTATAAACTGGAAGGCAGTTTTACCCACTGTTAGTTGCACATGGATAGTCTCTGATGCTTCGTGCTGTGCCACCAACCTGGAGGTGTGGGTATCTTTGACGAATATTGATACCTTCCCTCCTTTTCTGGTTCGGTCCAAGTTTTGGGGCTGAAAAGCATGGTATGAGGTATAACCTGGTAGTGCTGGGGTGCTCTCGGGAGCCTTGAACCAGGTTTCTGTTACTGCACAGATATCGATGTTCTCCATGCTAAGGAGAGTTTCGAGTGCATGCATCTTGAGGTTTAGACTTCTGGCGTTGAGTAGCATTACTCTTAGTTTCTTATCCCTTCTGATACCTATGGAGGTGGGCTTGTCTTTTGAGCTTTGCCTAAAAAAGGCACTATGGGGGTAGCAAGAGCCTTTGCCAATATCCGAAAGCCCAGGGGTGACAGGTGCAAGCCATCCCTAGCGAAGCATCACGGCTTGTCGAGCATGTCATCTCAGGCTGACAGGCATTGGATCCCCTTTGAATGACACCAATACTTAAGCCAATTGTTGAAATTGATCAACTTGGCTTCATATTGTGGCATCATTCTTGGTGAGGGTAAGATGCTACTCAAGGTCAGGGTCATACCAGCCTGGTCTACATGCTCATAGAGCTCCTCTATGTCTCTTTTCATGTAGTCCAGGGAGGTACGTCTCAGGTCATTCACACCAGCATGGACAATGACTGAGTCATATTTGTGCTTGCCTTGGAGTGACCTGAGTGCTTGTGTTATGTGATGGATCCTAGCGCCCGACAGGCAGCTCACTGTGACCTTCTCCTTGTTCAGCCTGGTGAGCGGGACGTCAGTGTGCCTGACGATAGAGTCACCTATTACAAGTGTATCAGGTGTGTTGTTTAGCCTTAAGGGCTGTGACTGTTCGGCACACTGGCTTTGTGAGCTATGCGTTGCACGTGTTTTGTTTTGGGGTAGCGGTTGCTTGGGTGTCTGCTTTGGAGGTCTCTGCTGCTTAGGCAGATTTTTATTTAGAGCCTCTGAGTATGTTTTTGTGTGCTTATGTATTTGGTTTGTTGTCGTGGTAGGTCTATGTGAGACTGGAATTGTAGAGAGTGTGGTTTCCTTCTCCTCCTGGCTGGTTACACCAGTACTGAGTTGAGAGAGCTTAGCCTCCAGTTTGGCTATATGGTTGCATCTCTCACATGTGTTGGAATTTGTTGGGAGGAGGAGAGGGTTGTCTGTGTACATGAGGCAGTTGTAACATTGCCTCAAGATTCCCAGATTCACCAGCTGGACTGGAGAGGAGATTGACAACTGACCTTTGGACATGCTAGAATAGTATTGGGAATTCCTTAATAATTGAAAAAAAAGGCCAATGGGGAACAAGGTACTCAAGGGTAGTTTGTGAGGGTGTAGTGCTTTTAATTTTTTAGTGCTGACTTATATAATTGCTTTAGTGAGCAAGTGCCCAACTTAAATGCAATGTGTTACAGGTAACTTAAATGCAAAAACGACAAACAGTAACTTTCTTTCAAGTGAAACAAGGAAATAAGTACAGTAAGCGATGCAGATATCACTAGGGATCCACAGAAGTGCTAAAAGGCCGCGTTTTAGGTGGAATTAGCATTTCAGAGAAATAAACAAACAACAAGCATACAAACAAAGCTAGATTCAGCAGGCCTGGATCTAGTCTATGCTACAGTAAACAAGGTGTACCAATTTCAGTAAGAAACAGTTAGAATATGCAGGCACTATAAGCCTTTAACCAGAAATTCCCAACTCAGAAGGGCAGAGTCCAGCCTCTCTTCCCACAAGAGTGCAGACCGCGATCCTTCTTAATGTAAAATAACTGGCCTGAAGCCCAAGTGCTTAAACCAGAACTAATACACTTTTAGAATAACAGACACTGAGCTCTCAATCAGCAGTTCCCAACTTAGAAGGATGTAAGCTACCTGTCCTGCCACCACAGTGCAGGCCACAAACCTTCCTATTGTAAAACAACTGGTCTGAAGCCCAAGTGCTTAATCCAAAAGACTTAGAAATGATAGCTACACTTTAATCAAGTTACTACCAAGCAGTAATAAATACAACTGAATACTATAAAGAATGCCTGGATTAGTGCTCATGTTATACAAACAAAGCTAGATTCAGCAGGCCTGGATCTAGTCTATGCTACAGCAAACAAGGTGTACCAATTTCAGTAAGAAGCAGTTCAAATATGCAGGCACTATAAGCCTTTAACCAGAAATTCCCAGCTCAGAAGGACAGAGTCCAGCCTCTCCTCTCACAAGAGTGCAGAACACAAACCCTCTTAATGTAAAATAACTGGCCTCAAGTCCAAGTGCTTAAACCAGAATTAATACACTTTTAGAATAACAGACACTGAGCCCTCAATCAGCAGTTCCCAACTTAGAAGGATATAAGCTACCTGTTCTGCCACTACAGTGCAGACTCCAAACCTTCTTATTGTAAAACTGGTCTGAAGCCCAGGTGCTTAAACTAAAAGGCTTAGAATGAGTTACACCAGGCAGTAATAAATACAATTGAGTACTTTTAAGATGACACAAAAGCAAAATAAAGTAGGAAAAAACACAAATACAGTAAAAGCAGATACATTTTTTTTTTTTTTGTGGAAAGAGAGAAAGGAGTAGCAGAAATTAAGCTGATTGGCCTTCTCAAATGCTAAACAAAACACATACCATAACCCCCCCTCAACACACAACTTCAAAGTATATCTCACTGCCTTTGCAGATGATCTGAACATATACTTCACTACACCAAACTCAGACATAACCAAAATAATAACTGCAACTGAACAATTTTAAATCACATCTAACTACAAATTAAACCTCAATAAAACTAATGTCTTCCCCTTAAGGCCACCCAAACCTATTTCATTAATACCACTAATAGATACAATACAAATTAAAGACGAAACTAAATATCTGGGAATTACTTTCTTCCAGAGCAACAAGGAATTCTACCAGCATAACATAACTCTTAAATGGCAAAGCATAATGCAAGACTGTAAAGGGTGGAATAACCATAAGCTACCATTTCTGGCCAAAATATCAATAATCAAAATGAACATTTTACCTAGACTATCATATAAATTCAGGACATCACAGATAACTATACATAATAGATTTTTCAAACAAATTCAT
The DNA here is from genome assembly GCF_019279795.1 of Protopterus annectens. Classification (NCBI taxonomy): domain Eukaryota; kingdom Metazoa; phylum Chordata; order Ceratodontiformes; family Protopteridae; genus Protopterus; species Protopterus annectens. The sequence goes on along the minus strand of NC_056746.1, from coordinate 302,996,046 downwards.
ACCTTCCTAGCAAAATTAATATTGGAACCCCCAAAAAAACAGAATCTCTTATCAGAAACTAACACTTCCCAAGAGTAAAGGGGTCTGAACCTGCCAGATTTTAAAACTTATTACTCTCTTATCAACACTAACAGAATATTAAGAATGACAGAACATAACCCAACAATGAAAACTTGGTCTCCTCTTTGGGTGACAATATTCTATAGGTACATTAAATCACTAGGCATCAATCCCAAAGTGCTTCCCTTTTTAAACAAAAAAAAGATTTACAAATCTATAACATTATAGATCCCTTAAAACTCTCTATAAATATAACACAAAAACTTTTGCATTCCTTAAACCTTGTGCAAGCTATGGTAACACTACAACCCCTTCATAAAAATCCAAATCTAAAAATAAATAACAAGATGCTAGACCTTGACTGTTTTCCTCAATTATAGAACAAAATAATCCAAGATATCTACCCATACCTTAACTGTACAATCCAAGAAATGAGAAATAACCTAAATCTACCCAAATCATATATAATAATTCTAAGACAAATCAAAGAGTTGTGTTCCAGCTACTTTCAAAACTTTACTATACTTAATAGTGACATGGAAAACTGTACTCTGCTTTGGAAGGCTATTCTTACAACAAGGAAAACACTATCTAACTCATATAAAATGAGAGGTGAAATCAGATTTCAGAAGGACCTCCTTCTCTCTAACTATTGGAGAAAATTAAAACCATCCATAGACGACCAGCAAATAAGACATGCAATCAAACACTGAAAAGTAAACCCCTTAAAACACTGTCATACACACAACTCATGATAAATAATAATGCATATTTCACACCCGCAATACTCCACAAATTCAATGCATCCAAATCACCATACTGCCCACACTCTAAGGACCAGGTTGCAGACCTAATGCATATATTTTGGAGTTTCAAATGTATGTACAAACTCTGGAATTCCCTCAAGATACAACTGCAAAAAATGGAATATCAAACATCAACACTAACATGGGAATTTCCCCTCTACATATTCGCCCATCTAACATATCAGGAAAACAAGCAAATATACTTATAATAATTTTCTTACTAATGAAGCTATACATAGCTCTCATATGGTTAGACTATACAAATATATCTTGGGAGGGATTAAAAAAAATAGCTATAAAACATCTTTTAGCCCATAAAATAGTAATGGATAAAAGAAACAAAAATATGAAAGCCCGAGAAATTTGGGAACAAACCTTTAACATCATATTAGCATAAAACATCATACATACTACATAGTAACAAGGTACAAAGGAACCTAAAAATATACACACGATTACACAGTCCATCTATGGACTGGAAATCCTTATTGTATGTGCTGTTTTTTATAACAACAGAATTGAACGAGAAAGCATCTTTGTATATAGTGTAAATAGATATGTTTTATGACCTAGATGTTACTATATTGACTACAATCTATAACACTCACCAATGGTCATGCTGTAAGAATGGAAATTATTATGCTTTATAGAAATGAAAAAATGAAAATAAAAATTATTGAAAAAAAAGAAGTTAGTGACATAGGCAACTTTATCAATGAGTTCTGTTGGAAAATGATTGCAAAACTGTTTCTAGGCCATCAGGGTTTGCTTTTGAGATGTATTTGCTGTGGATGTACCATTGGTTTTAAAGGAAAAGGTAATTGATTTCTGATCTGATTTAAGAATGGAGGATAAGACACATGGACATATGTAAGAAAGGGTTATATTCGTGAAGACAAGATTAATGGTATCTGAGCACGTATCATGATGATTAACTATTTATACAAAGCAGTTTGTATTTATAATGTCAAGGAAGCAATGGATACAATGACCATTGGTAGTGTAGGTCAAATTGCTTATTGAAGAATAATTGGAGTCCCCCAGTCTAAAGTGGGGCAACCTGAGAATGCACAAGTGAATGGATGAATGACACATAGAAACCCTGTGTGTGCAACAGGATGTCAGTTCTGTTGATTATCAGTGGAGAATGCAAATCCATTCTGTGTTTTACTAGTTATAACATTTTCCAACCTTCAGATTGCTGACTCTCTGAGAGCATAATGTACTGAAACTCATAAACTTTTCAGATGAAATGGATGCTATCAGTCTCCTGCTTTGCAATGACAATTCTTCACAATAAACTGCATTCTTCTATGCTCAGCATTTCATTGTTTAAAAATGTTTTCAGTAAGAAAATGCATTCAAAATTAGCTAAAAGATTACCTATTTCCACTAAGTAACAATAAAAAAATATTATATGACCTTTAATATCACTACAGAGAAGTCTTGCTGCAATATTTATCAGAATAACATGACTTTTTCTGGCTGACAATGCATGGACTAAAGTACAATATGAAATCAAGGCATAACAATATGAAAAAGTCGTTTTATGCTATGCCTAAATAATATTATTACAGTCTGATTTTGAATAACTTGTTCCTTTAGAAAAAATTTAATTAAATTTTCACTAGATGTTTTCATGTTTGAAAGTAGTTAATAACTTATATCTAATACATGTTCATGAAAACTGTCAAATAAAGTTTGTCAACTGTGTTATTTTCCTGAGATTTCTAAAATACAACTTTTGATTACATTCTTTAAACTGTTTTTGATTCTATCCTTATATGAACTCTGTTTACTAACTGATGGCACAATCCTTTGTAGCTGACAGTTTATGTAGTTTTAAACTTACTTTCTCTTTTAATGTTCAAAAAGTTTATTTTAATGCAATGGTCAGGACTGGAAATATGAAGCTGTTCTTGCATTCTTCAGACAAAACTAACATATCACAGCATTCTGCAGATATCCATATACAGCTCATATGCAAAAGGATTTTACTGGGAACAATGAAGAACATAACATTCATTGACTTTATTATTGGCTAAATTGTGTTCTCAAGTGAAAAAACAGTCAGTCGACCTGACAACAATCTCCAGTTATTTTACCATGTTGGAAATGTCTGACAGATTCCATCTGTTGCATGAATGATCCTACATTTAGTATCTCTGCAAAACTTTGTAGGTTTATGCAGCAATATATTGCTCATGCAGTATTCAAAATGGGGGCTGCAATGGACAATGATAAATCACATCAAGAGCAGGAACTTCGACTGTTTTCTACTCATTGAATCCAAAAACAACTGAGTCCCATTAAGTAATGCCTCTGAATCAAAAACTTCTGAGCACCACATAGTTCTTCGGCATGTTTTTTGTGATGAATATATGATTGTGCAAGTTTAGTGAAAAAGGAGCAGTTAGTACTCTATTGGATCAGCTGTTTTCCTTTCCTATGTATGCATAATAATGGACTTAATAAATATAGACGGGGGTGTGGGAACAGATCTCTCCCTTACATGGGAAGCACAAGAGGATGTGCTTAATTTGTTAATACAAAATTTTGAGTAACGTGTGGTAACCTAACTAAGGGATTGTTTTGGTGGGTGTACTTTTTTTTTTTCTAGTGATGCATGCACCTTGGTTTTTTGATGTGCATGGACTTTCAGTAGCCAGGCTGGAAATGATTTCTTCTTGTTTAACTATCCTTAATGGGTTATCCTATAACCATAATATCATACAATGGCATTATACCCAGACTGTAATGTAAAACCCAGAGCTAGAACTGGCCAGACTCGTGCATCTAAGAAATTAAGTGTTTTGCTAAATACTAGACTGTGGAATAATTGTTGTAACTGCAAATTCCCAAGATTTCCTAATGAATGAAATTCAAAACTCATTCAGGTATTTAGAAAGCAGGAAATTATGTTTAGGATTGCTATAAATAATCTGGATTAAGAAAGTATTTTCTGTTGAGGGTAACATTCAGCCAGTGTAATTTAAAGTATGACAGAACAATCCAGTACATTTTCCCCATGTGTGTGATTCATGAGGTTTCACTACATTCCAACAAGCTGCAACCAGACAAAGCATCAAATAATCAAAACCAACCAGACACTGCAAATGGATCAGACCTCTTTTCAACTGTCTATTTTGGAAGAACATTCATATTTCAGGCCAGATTCACCTCTTCAGAAGATATCCCTATTTTTGATGGTATGCCCCTCTTTTTAGGCTTGATTTACACCTTCACACAAATTACTGAATTCTCCTAATCATGTAATTTTAGAAGCCACCTAGTACACAGAAAACAATACAACATGACCAACATACTAGTGGCAACAGCAATTTAAAGGAAGAGGACACACAACTTACATCTCCCTTTTTCTGATGCAAAAACGATGATGTTGTGCAGCAAAATTTTGCAATACAGTTCATTAAGGCCTACAGATTTTACAGTCTTTTTGATAATGTGTTTATATTTTTCCATCCTTTTGTTACTCTATGTTATAAACATGTGTTTCTGAGTAGTTTCCCACATTCCAACTAAAAGTAGGGAGAGTTGTGTACTATTTGTTGTTCAAATGTTATGCTAATTAGATACCCATACTTTTAGTTGGATGCACCTACTTTTCAAGGACTTTTGCTCCTTTCAGTGTCTGCAGATTGAGAAGAATGGACAGGATACAGATGTTAAAAAAGCATGTTTTGTAGGGGTCAAGCCCCTACCCTCATTCTCCATGTGTGGGCTTCACATCCACACTCCCCCTTCCTTATATAAACGAGCTCTAGCATTGCATAACCTAGGAGAAAACCAAAAGCCCAAAAACTTTTAATCACTGCCATTGCACTAATATCAACTCCACTGTCCTTGACTCTCAGTAGCAAATACCAGTCAATAAGTTACAGCCTGAGAACTGCACTGTATGAACTGCAACTAGATCAAGTTCACCCATATCCAAGTGTAGTATAGCCAGATCATGGCAATAAGTACTCGGTGTGCACCTAACATATTAATGTATGAAATTAATCCATAGGGTCTGCAGGTCATAACCCCTGCTAATGTTTGTTTGCCTCACCATGTGTAATGAGTTCAGTATTCTTCTTCACAACCAGTCCGAAATCAATATTATTCCTCTTTGTAAAACCTGAGTTACATAGAAGTACTTTTTTAGTTACATCAGATATACTTTACAAATGAATAAAACTTTCAGTACTCAAACCCTGCCTAATTTCCCAAGTGATTGTCTTACACCCTCTCCTCCCATCTCACTATTTTATTTCTCATCCTTCAAAAAGACCTTCTTCTCTGTCCATCTTTTCTTTTCCTGTTATATCCCCTTATTTTATAAAATCTCTCATGCCTTCTTAAAGATTTCATGGTTTACTAAATGCTATCCCCTCTTCTTATATATTTTTCCCCTCCTATATCCTGCATACTGTATAGGATTAAATTTGTATAAACAAAACGTTCATGTTTTTTTCTTGTTTTTAGCTCATTGAAGTATTTTCATTTTTGAATATATGGGATCTGCTCTACCACACCTCCAAGTTATATACCTTGCAGGATTCTATCATTTGTACTCATACCCTATATACATACCAACTATTATAAATATTATTTTCCTTAGCAATATATTTTTTATCTGTAGATCTATGCATACATATGTAGATAGATGTACAGACATTGACATATAAGTACATATATCGATATATCTATATCTATCTATATCTATATTGATAGATAGATAATATACATACATAGATAGTCATATATATCTATCTGTCTGTCTATCTAATGTTTTATCCATTTGAAAAATGGAATTAATTGTGGAGATTTTCTCCAGGGGCCTTCTCTTAAAATTGATTGTTGCCAGTAAACAAATGCTAATTAAATAAGTCAATATCTGATGTTCCTAATAAAGGGTTACCACTTATAGTAACTCATAATATTTGCATTGTTCAGCAAGGAAGCTATGGTTTCCAGTCTGTTTTCCCATACTTGAATGTATCCCCTTGATTAGTGTAACGCTGGTCTCCCACTAACATTATAGACATTTTTGGTAGCATGTGGCTCATATATATGTAGCATTGGTGTTTACTCATATCAGTTCTCATTGCTTCAAAATCATTACTCTTTCTTCTAATTTATCTCCTTTGTTTGTTTTTTGTAACTGTGTCATAAGCCTTCAAGCCTAAAATTTTATAGATACATTTTAAGTAAGAAATACTTAAGTCAAGATCATCTTTTTATTTTATCTTTTTTATCTTAAAGATCACACACCCTTGTGGTTTGATCAAGGTTTTTTAAGCTCTACATCATACATTATGTATTTTGTGTAAATGATATTACACAGTATGTATTTATATGCATTCTATATTGTATGTGTATTTGATTAACTATAGTAAACAAAGATTTCTGATTATCTGACATGTAATATGTTGTCTTGATTGTAATGTTGCTGTATTTGCATTTTAATGTAGCCTATTTGGGGTGTGTTATGGAGACTCTAAATGCTACTCGCTTAGAAATGCAGCTTGTACCAATGTCAACATTTTAGAAAGGAGTCAGGTGACATGTTAAAAAAGGGGCTGCAAGTGTAAACATGGGGTATGTGAGCCATTGTAATAGAAGGTGGGGAGATCATTATTGGAGGGAGGAGTTTAAGAAAGCATGATAAGGGTGAAGTACGAAACCAAAGGAGCAAGTGGGAAGAAAGTCATGTGAAGGTTGTATGTAGAAGCAAGAGAAAAGAAGTGTGTACTGTAAGAGGGCAGATTGTATTGTATTATTTATTTGTTTTACATTTTATTTTACATTTGTTGACTGGGCTAGTCTAACTGGAATACAAATCAATTTTCAGTAGAGGCCCAGGTAGAAAAGCTCCAACACAAACACAATATATTTAATAATAAGTTGACACAATTCAGAGAAGTATACAGTAGTTGAAAAGTTCTGAACAGTTACAGCCAAACAGGCTTGATGCATTTGTCATTACAAGAGTACATAGCTCATGATGAGGAGATATGAAAAGCAAGCATAAAATACACAATAGTTGTTTACTTATACAAACAGGAAAAAATAGGATAAAAAAGTTGTTTACTTATACAAATGTACCATGTGATACAGTGAAATACAAGATTTATAGGAAACGACAAGAGGATGTCAGTAGTTAGAACATAATTAAATTAGAAGCAGAGAATGCATAGGAAATAGAGGAAAGACAGTTAGTCAGGGTTAGTGCAAGGGCATAACCAATGAGTACTGAGATATAGTTTTAGTTTCTGTTTAAAAAGTGTTATAGAGGTCAGGGACAGGAGTTCAGAGGGAAGTGTGTTCCAGTGTTTGCCTACAGAGTTAGAGAACAAAGAATCTCCAGCTGAGTTGTTGGATCTGCTAGTAGTAATAAGTAGCTTATTAGAAGAGCATAAATTCTTAAGATTGTTGTAGGGGGTAATGAGAGTAGTCAGTAGAGGTGTATAGGTGGGGTAATACAGGCTCTTATGGGTAATCACAAGCTGGTGAAATAGTATCTGGTTTTGGAACTCTAGCCATCCTAATTGTTTTAGGTTGTTACAATGATGTGTTCTAAAAGGAGAACCAGTGCCAAATCTAGCAATACTATGATAGGAGGTAGCAAGTCTGTTGAGGTTGTTTTTTGAAAGATTGGTGTATATGGGTGAAGCATAGAGTAGGGTAGAGATTAAATGAGTTCTAGCTATAGTGGTTTTGGCTGAAGGAGTAAGAAAGGGTTTGATTCTATGAAGAGATCCCAGTTTCATATTTACTGTTTTTATAGTGATGTTAATATGAGTATCAAAGTTTAGGTTATTATCTATGGTTATTCCAAGAACTTTAGTGGTTGGGTCAGGAGATATAAGAGTCCCATTCTTGGATATAAGAGTGAAGTGAAGAGGGGTTGACCTGCGAGTAGGAGTAGAAAGTAGAGGTTTAGTTTTTTTTGGGTTAAGTAGGAGGCATCGGTTTAAAAACCATTGCTCAACTGTATTGAATGCTTTTTGTGTAAGGGTCTGTAGATCGGAAGGAGTATTAGCTGAGCAAATAATGGTGGAGTCATCTGCATATTGAATGCAGGTTGCATGAGGAATTGCTAGGTGGAGATCATTAATGAAAATGGAAAATAACAGTGGGCCTAATGTGGAGCCCTGGGGAACACCAAGGGAAATGGGGAGGTGAGAAGATATATTGTTTTCCCAAAGTACTGCTTGTTGTCTATTGTCTAAGTAATATTTGAATCATTTTAAGGCTAGAGTATCAAGAGAAAGAGATTTAAGTATTTCTATAAGGAGCTGGTGGTTAATCATGTCAAAAATCTTATATAAATCAATGAAGACCGAAGAGGAAAGAGTATTATTATTACAGTTTAAATTTATGCAATCTGTGAAGGAAAATAGAGCTGTGGTGGTACTATGGTTAGGTCTAAACCCGTGTTGACAGTTGGCAAGTAGGTTATTTTCAATAAGATGGGTGAGTAGTTCCTTATGGATACATTTTTCCATGATTTTTGCCAGTGGAGAGAGTAGGGCTATTGGTCTATAGTTTGAAATGTCAATGGAGTTTCCACCTTTATGTAGGGGGATGATGTGTGAGATTTTCCAGATATATGGGATATTTCCTTCGGTTATAGTTCTGTTTATTAGTATAGAAATGGGGAAGGCTATGGCTTTGGCACCTTTTTGTAGGTATTCTGCAGGTAGTTGGTCAGCAGAGGGGGTAGTTGGTTTTAGTTTTTCTAGAAGAGAGCAAATGAAGGAAGTAGGAACAGGTTTTAGCTGAAATGATGGAATCGGGTCAGTTGGTGAGATGGTTAGATTAGGGGAACTTGGAGATAATTGCTTAGCTAGTGTTTGAATGGCATCTGTAAAGAAAGAATTGAAGGCATTGGCAGTTTGTGTTGGATTTTCATGGTTAGAGCCTTGTGGGTTAGGTGTAATAGACTGGCCTGGGTGTAGGAGTTTGTTGATGCTGGACCAGAATTTATGTGGGTTCCTTTGGTTAGTTTGTTGTAGTTGGATATAAAAGTTTTTTTTATCTAAGAGGATAGCTTTTTTAGTAGTATTTCTCAGTTGTCTAATGGTCTGGTGGTCTGTTGAGTTCCTAGTAGTGTGCCATTTTGCCCAAGATTTGTTTCTAAGGAGAATTTTCTGTCTAGTAGCTGTAGTGAGCCATGGGGCAGGTTTAGCTTTATTTCTAATAGAGCGTACTGGGGCATGATGATCAAGGATGGCTAAGAATGTGGAATTAAAGTAGTCAACTGCTTCATCTAGAGGGAGTATTTTTAGAGGTGACCAATTGCAGTGTTTGAGTTCTAGCTGGAAAAGTTCAGGGTTAAATAATTTTTAGTCCGTATTGTCCAATAGGTATTAGGGTAGGGTATGCTAGTTTTGTGTCTGATGATGTATGCGAGTGAGTCGTCACTCAGATCATCAGGGAGGGTCCCTGCTTTGTATGTGTGATGTGGAGAGTTTGTAAGAATCCACTCTAATGTGCTTTCCTTGTTGGTTTTATTAATTCTTGTAGGGGAGGTGATGACTTGTGAGAAGCCAGGAAGATTAATATGGGTGGTGGGATGAGGGGTACTACCATAAAGATTAATATGGGTGGTGGGATGAGGGGTACTACAGGACTTCCAGTCAATGTTAAAGTCTCCAAAGACTAAAGTTTCTTGTGGAAGATTAATTGATAGCCAATTGAGAATACTTGCAAGGGTGTTAGTGTTATTTCCAGGGGGAAGGTAAATACAAGCAATGTTTATGGATTTGGATTTGTTGACTTGAAGTTTGGTGACAAGGATTTCAGCATTATTAAATATAGGTTGATTTATGTTTGAAGTGGCAACTTGTATGTTATTTTTATAGAGGACTGCTACACCTCCTCCCTTTTTGTTAATACGGTCTAATCTGAGGATACTGTAGCCAGGTGGGGTAATTTCATTGTCATTAATGGAAGGTTTTAGCCATGTTTCAGATAAACATAAGATGTCAAATTGGTAGAATTCTAAGAGGGCATGAAGATGGGCAATCTTGTTGTTAATGCTTTGAATGTTAAGATGTGCTATATAGAGATAGTTTGGAGGTTTAATGGGAGTATGTGTATTAGTTATGTTAGAGTTGCCTAGTACAGTTGCAGGAATATTGATTGGGCCAGGGTTAGGATGAATGTCTCCATCTAGCAGGGCTAGGAGGAATATTTTATATGTGGGGTTTTTAAATTTACAGAAATAATAAAGTAGTTTTCTTGTGTGTAGGTTACAATACTTTATATGGGTTAGTCTGTGATTTTGGCTTGCAAGTAGCAGGGACTAGTTGTGATGTTAAAGCTGGGTTGGGAGATAGCTAGTAGTGGTGTTGAAGTGAATTTCGAGGGGAATAGAAGGTTTGGGTATAATGGTTGTTCATAGGAGGTTAATATATAGGCAATTAGTAGAGGAGGTAGGAGGGAGGCAAAGGCTATGAGTTTTAATTAATTAAGGTAGGATACTTTGGCCATAATCTTGGTATAAGATATCAAATAGACAGGGGTATGTAGTAGTAGTAGTTGGCAAGTCGAAACTGTAAAGATAGGGAGGAAATATGATAAGGTATGAGAGCTGAGTAAGTAAATTAGGGTGGGGAGTGGTAATAAGGTGTGTTAATTGATTGGAACAAAGAAGATGGGATGTGGTTAGTGAAAATAAATGTAGGACCCGTGGGGGTGGGTGGGAATTGGGGGCAAGGAGGGGAGCAGAGTGAGCCCGTAGGGTGAACAGAGCGGGTAGAGACAGTTGAATGAAATAGACAAGGTGAACAATCAGTGGAATTCCAATTGTGGAATACTGCCTGCAGAGGTAAGTAAGTTTGAGATCTGTGTAGGGAGAGTAAGAAGTAGTATAAGAGTATGTAGAGGTGGAATGTGGGAGATTAGAGCAGAGCAGGTTATAGGTAGGGTCAATAGTAAGAAGGCTATAACTCAGTTTAGGAAGAAAAGAGCTTTTCAAGGATGGGGGGCTATAAGAAGGGATAGGGAAGAGGGTGCCACTTAGTGGGCAGTCAGGTTAATTACAGCAGAGTTAAAAAAATGGGGAAGGCTAGACTAGGGCTAGAGAAACAATGTATTTGGATAGGATAAGAAAGCTAAACTTGTGAGAAGGACTATCCTTTAACTACAGGATATAAGGGGGGTTGGCTACTGGGTGACCAGGCTGAGAGGCTTACAATTAACAGCAACAAGGATTTAAGCAGTTTACTGATGTAGCTTTAAAGCCAGTATTGAGAATAACACATACTCTCTTATTTCTTTTCTTGAGAGAGCACAGGATTACACATATGAGGTGATGTTACAGCTGGATGGTTGGGATGGATCCCAGATTGCCCAGTAATGAATAGCAAGTTATACTGCTGTTAATACAAGCAAAGTAACTACGTGACAAGGACATGCAGATGTACAGACACCAGCTTTTAACCTATAGAGAAGATAAGCAGGAGAAGACAGAGGAGAGATATGGGTAAAGAGCAGCAGATAAGTGTGGAAAACAAATAAAGAAGGCAGCATAATCTGGTCCTAAGACATTGCAAAGGAGATACTTATTACCATTTATGTTGCATGGTGGGGGGTAAGGAGGAAGAGCAGTACAATGTCAAACCAAGAGGACAGGTATAATGCAATATTAAAGAAACTAAACACCCCTTTTGCTGGTGTGGGAAATATGTGAGGTAGAAACTGAATGACTTGAACAAGCCATACTGGTGCAAGAGTCAGAACATGATGGTGTTAAGAAACAACTAGAGAGACTTAGATGTGAAATATTACAGGTTAAGTCAATGTTAAATAAATCAGTTTAAAAACTGATGATTTGGAAGACAAATCTCAGACGGATAATTTCTAGATAATAAGAATGGCAGAAGGATTAGAAGTGGGGGGCAATTAAATCTGTGTATGACTGGGTCAGTGACCTAGCAAGGGAAAGTGCAAGTCTGAATTCATAAGCTGACAGGGCCCTACATGGTAGGTAAATCAAATAGTGACCCAAACACATGAGACAGACAAAAAAACACTAAGATGCACTGTCATCAGATGAGAGAATGTATCCTATGGCATAGTGTCTGGAAGAGGGGTCTGAAGATAAGATGTAAAATGTGAAGCTGGTGGAGGACATTTCAGCATTGGTGCATAAAAAAGAGTAGAGAGAGGTCCAATGATAAGGTTCTTAAAGCAAAGGGGGGCTTTGGGCTGTCTTGTGTATCTAACAAATGCAAAAATGGAAGTAGTAATAGAGAACACATGATTGCCATTATAGGTAAGGAGTAATTAAGTTCTTACAATAACTCAGGACTTGACAAATTGATAAAAAACAGATTGACTAAATAAACTACATGGCTAGCAGCCATATGCATTGCCAAACTAGCTAGCTGCCTATGGTACCATTCATCTAGGCAAGGCTTTCTGCCTTTATGTATTTATTTTTCTTTTTTTTAACTGAAGAAATGTAAAAAAAATAAATAAAGGCTGTAAATAAATAGATAGATAGATAGATAGATAGATAGATAGATAGATAGATAGATAGATAGAAGCAGAAAAACACCTCAATCCAAATTGTACCCTTTGTCGAAGGTGCTGACTTTATACAGTTTGTTGTGTGATGGCAGGGGATAGAAGGCCACACATATTAAACAATGAGGAGAGATGGCTAGTTATTGTAGATGTAGTAGTAGCAGCTGTCAGTGAGAGTATGAGGTCAGTTTTTTTTCTTAATCATGGCTGACAATTATATGACCAGTGCACAAATTTACAAAGCAAACTTTGCTCTGCAAATGTGTTCCCTCCCAATGGTCCCAAATTTCACAGAATGTCCCGATTCGTAACTGTCTGATTTATTTATGTACTATTATCACTAAAGAGTGTTTATTGTCGCCTCACAGCAAGAGGTTCTCCCATTCGATTCTCAGCTGGAGCACCTTCTGTGTGGAGTCTGCATGTCCTCCCCGTAGTCGAGTAATGTTTGAAAGACATGCGTGAATGGGTGTGCCTTCGTTGAAGGTTGGGCATCGGGCTGGCACCTCGGCACCATATAATTAGCGGACCGGAGTTCTGCTGTGGTGACCCCTGACCGGGAAAAGCCAAAAGTAAAGCAACAACATCACTGAAGAGTGTTTACATTTTAATAAAAATTGAATGTCAATAAAAATTGCAGTACATTGCATTACACATAACTCATCATCTGCTGTGTGCTATGTGGATCCTTGCAATATGGCAGTTCATGACCCATTCCAATTCATATCTGTTAAGAAGGCTTCTTTTGCTCCTCTCCCACCACCAGCTTCCACTTGTTGTTCACTATGGAGAAGATAAAAGTGATTTTTAGTATTTATGTTTTAAACTTTTGCAATTTACTGCCTGACCTTGTTCTACAAATTATAGACAATGAGATGCTTTAAATGTCTGCTCGAACCATTTTTCTGGGATAGTAGCATCTGCATACGTGCTTAAAAATTATTAACGATTTTATTCATCACTGTTTTTCTTCTAATAATTGACCTGTCATGCAACACATTCTTACATTTGCACATATTCATGTAGGGTTGCTGAGTGCTAGTTCTCAGGAATTTGATTTGCAGGGTGGATTACAGATAAGACCTACAAAAAAGCAAAGCATTTGAATCCCTGCACCCTATGACCAATAATTAGCACTGTAATATGTACAATTTACATAGGAATCCATCCCTTTATTCTTTGTGTATTATATCCCCTAAGATATATTTCGACAGTTTTTGCTCACTTCTTCCTTGAGTATCAGATTCACTTCTCTGATCTTACAAAAAACAGTTATTTTTATGCCAGCAACCGGTATACAACATACGCACACATGTACATGCACTAACACGCATGCAATGCATGCAAACACACACACACGCACACACACACACACATGCACGGATGCACGCATGCACACACGCACACACACACACGCACGCACATACATGCACACACACACGCATGCACGGACGCACGCATGCACACACGCACACACACACACGCACGCACATACATGCACACATACACACATGCACGCATGCACACACACACACACACACACACACACACACGGGGGCACACATATAAATACACATTCTTTAAGTTATTTTTGCAGCACTATAGTCTGTTTTTCAATGAAACATGGTGATAAAGTTTTCTAACGGGACTTGTATTGAAATCAAATATTCTCACTTTACTAAAAGTTTTTTACATGTCATATCTGTGCTAGCTCTAGCTCAGAGAGCCTAATATCAATAAAGCCCTGACTACAAACCAGATATCCCAAGATTAATTAGCAGCTCAGGTACTGGAAGAAACAAGTGGGGATGAGTAGGATTATGAATTACTTATTTTGGCTCACTCCCTTCTGTGGGGAGAGAGAGCAGGAGAGAGAGAGAGAGAGAGAGAGAGAAAGATGATGGTCATGATTGGCTGATTGCTCAAATGCAAGTGGAAGCATGCATGCATGTTCATAATGACCACAGGACTGAGATGTGACACTGGCAATCCAAAGCTAGTGACCGCAGCACTCTGTGTGTACACGTCTGTGTGTGTGTGTGTGTGTGTGTGTGTGTGTGTGTGTGTGTGTGTGTGTGTGTGTGTGTGTATGTGTGAGAGAGAGAATTAACAATCATAATTATGTTTGTCTGATTTCTTTTAGCTTGATATGGCAATTTTTTAAAGTTTTTCTAGGGGCCTTGGTAAAAATCTTAGTTGTTCCTTTTTCATTTTTGTAGCCTGTGAAATCAAAAACTATGGAGGAAGGCAAAACGAACAGGTTAGACCATTGAATACCTAGTTGTGGTTTTCAACATGTTACAGGTCATCTAAGTGGAGACAGAGTGGCTGCAACACTGGTCAAGTACACAATAGGAGAACCTGACCAAGTTTCAAAATGACCTGGATGTTTTCTTTGCAAGTGAAAACAATCCTTTTTTATAAACAGCAAAATACTATTTTCAATTGGAAAATTGTCTTGAGTTGCTGCAAGACAAGGCATTGGATTTCAAGAACATGCATCACAGGGGATCTCCAACTAGTAGAAGTCCCTAAATTAGTTGGAGACACAGAATACATTTATTTTTTATAAAGTAAGTTATTAACTGAGTTGAATGCCACCACAGACTTAGATTGTGAGGTATCACATGCATAGAGTCACCCTGGAATACCAGCCTTTGAAATTTTATCCCAGGGATAATAATTTGCCTTTTGTCATGACTTAAGTGTCACTGTTCATACTCATTGTAATATAACTGATCAATGTAGGACTTATCTTATACCTCTGTAAGCACTCCTTTATCCATGAGTGTGGGATGCTGTCAAATGCTTTTTTGTAATCTTTCCATGCCATACTTAGAGTCTTCCCCTTTTTACAATTCTCTGAGATGGTATTATTTGGCAACAAATGATCCTTTGTTGCATATCACTTTCATTTGCTACCCTTTTGTTGTATTGAACTTGATTGAGTTTTGTTTTGTCTACAGCAATTGAAGTATATAGTGTGAACATCATCAAAAGGCAAGTTATTGATCTGTAATTTTTAGGATTATTACAGGTTCAGTCTTAAGGAGGAGTATTGTTTTTTTTCCTGTTGTATACCAGGTTGGTATCTGTTTGGGATGTGCATATAAGTAGTTCTTACTCAGGGATAAATCTTGGTGTAAACACAACTGTAGTTTAGAGGGTCCTGTGTTCAAGACTTGGCAGGGGTGATTATTATATCCAGGTACTGGCTAAGGCTCTTGCCACCCCTATAGTGCCTATGTAGGCAGTGTTCCAAAGACCAAAATTCCACCGTAACAGCTACAAACAAATGCAATCTGAGGGTCATGCTGCTCAATGCTAGAAGTCTAAATCTCAAGATGCACTGGCGCAAAGCTCTCCTCAAAATGGAGAATATTGACATCTGTACTGTAACAGAGACCTGGTTTAAAGAGGCAGAAAGCACCCCTGTGCTCCCAGGCTACAACTCAGCCCATACCTTTCAGCCCCAGAATATGTCTGGAAGCTCCAAAGGCAGTGGTGTCCCCATATTCTTAAAGGATAAGCACACCTCTAGACTGGTAGCCCAGCATAATGCATCTGAGATACTTTAGGTACAACTAACACTGGGTAAGATGACGATACAACTCATAGCCTGCTACAGAACCCCAAACTGGTCCCTAGACTCTCATTCCAAGTTCCTACACACCCTGGAATCTATCAAGGTCCAACCCAATACTCTCATACTGAGTGACTTCAACTACCCTTCCGTTAACTGGAAAAACTATTCAAGTACCAATGTACAGACCCAATGCTTTCTGGAATTTATCAGTTCAAATGCCCTGGATGAGCTCATTCTGACCCCCACTAGAGGAAGCAACATCCTTGATGTGGTTATCACCAACATGGGAGACTGTTACTCCACACCTATAGTCAATTCCTCCCTGGTTAATTCTGACCACAAACTGATCACCATGGAAATCTCCATCTCAGCTACTACCCTCACTAAGGTGATCACCCTGAAATTCTTCTCTAAAGCTGACTTTGAGCTCCTAAAAACAGAAGTGGTTAACTTCTCGGCACCCAGGCCAATAGAAAATAGCTGCATGACTGCCAAATCATACATCAATGCACTGTACAAGCGCATATACAAATGCATGGACCTTGCCATACCAAATAGAACTAAGACACTCTCTTCCAAAAAAAGGAAGCCAATCTGGTGGTCTCCAGCCATCAATAAACTCTACAACAGAAGGAAGAAACCGTTACAGAAAATAATGAAGTCACAAGACTGGGAAACCTCCCTTATCAGTCTCAACAAAAAGCTGAGATTCCTCATCAAATCCTCAAAAGCCAGCTATAAAGGCAGACTTGCACCTGCCACCAAAAACAACCACAATGCCTTCTATAGCTATATCAAAAACCTCCAAGGCAATACCCAGATTTGCTCTGAGTTATTGCACAATGACACCTCCAATACTGAGCCAACAGATAAAGCCAACATACTAGCTGACAGATTCAGTGCCAACTTTACCCCTCCCCCAAGGGCCCTATCATAATACCAAAGAAAGCCTGGTATCCACCATTTCTGCGACACAGGTAAAAGCTGCATTGTCCAAAGCCAAGAATACAACATCCATGGGACCTGATAATATCACTGGCTGCATCCTACATGAGCTATAAAATGAACTGGCACCACATCTGTGTGCCCTGTTCAATCACAGCCTTACCTCAGGCTATGTCCCTAAGAAATGGTGCACTGCTACAGTCATGCCACTCCATAAAGGGGGATGCAACTACAGCCCCTGGGAACTATCACCTCATTAGCCTGACGAGTCTGGTATGCAAAGCTATGGAGTGCATCATCATGTACCTGCTTAACAAAGATATAGGCAATCTCCAAACTCTTGACCCCCACACAGTTTGGCTTTGTTAAGGGGAGATCCTGCCTGCTGAACCTGGTTGACTTCTTTGCGGCAGTCACCAAGGCTGTGGATATGGGTAAGGCAGTGCATACAGCCTACTTAAACCTGACCAAGGTCTTTGATACCATTCCCCACTCAGGTATCATTGATAAACTCATCAAACTAGGCATAAATCCTTACATCACTAGGTGTATTGCAAATTGGCTCACAGGCAGGACACACAGAATGAAAGTTGTGGATTCCAAGTCAGACTATTGACCAGTCATGAGTGGAGTCCACACAGGGCTCAGTCCTGGGCCCTCTCCTGTTTGGCATCTACTTCTCAGAAGTCCAGACCAACACAGAAGGACTCTGGCTGACCAAGTTCACTGATAACTGCAAGTTATGAGTCATTATCAACTCCCCAAGTGATGCAAACATCCTACAAAAGGGCCTCTCTGAGTCCAATGACTGGTGTTGAAACCATGGCCTGAAGCTTAACGCCAAAAAATGCGTTATCATCCCCTTTGGAAAAAACTCAGTTCCCAGGAATTACCATGTTGATGGGAGCCCGCTGAACACTGAAAGGGCCATAAAAGATCTGGGCACCCAGGGCAATAGCCACATCACCTTCAACCACCACATTGCCACTGTGGTCAGAAAGTCCTTCTATGTGGCACATCTTATAACCAAAGGTTTCACATCCAGGAAAAAAGAGGTCATCATCCCTCTTTACTCATCCCTCATTAGACCGGTCATCGAATATAATGTCCCGTTTGGTATGTATCTGACCAGACACCTACAACAGCTGGAGATGCCACAAAAGTATCTCACAAAAAGGATCCTAGGCCTTAAACACATGTCCGACATGGACAGATTCAAGAAACATCAGCTGTTCTCAGTCTCTTATCATCTACTTAGAGGTGAGCTCTGCTTGACTTACAAAGTCATGTCCGACCCCGCCCTACTTGAAATGCTACACCTAAAGAAATCTTAATCTCCCCACAGCACATGCTCAAGAGATCACAATCTCATTACTACAATTAACAGAACATGCTGGAGGGACAGGTTCATCTCCCAAAGACTGCCCATACTCTGGAATAAGCTCTCCATTCATGTCAAGCAGATCACCTCACTGGCCCTCTTCAAGAAAAATCTTGACGAGTGGATGGGTAACAAAGTTCACTCCAGGGATCATTCCATTTGCCCTACTGGATAGGGGCACTGTGAACTAACATTGGGTGGCACGGTGCCTGGGCAATTTTTTTTGACTAGGCTTCTAAAGGTTCCAGGGCCATTAGCCTAGTACATCCCTATGAACCTATGAACCTATGAAGATGTTAACCCTTTTAGCCAGAAGATAGAATTGCAACTGGGCCTAGGTTTTTCTGTTTAGGAGCTTTTCTTAATTTTGTTGTAATTTCATCCATTTCATATCCTGTACATATAAACTTCTTACTGTTTATTTTAATTTTTCTATCCATTTAGCATATTTGTTATGTTCCACAGGCTCTTCATAAATATTTCTCCAAGGGGGGCGTGGCCAAGGATGAACACAGGATAGCAGCAGATTTCTTCAGCTCCACCAATTTCATTACACTGACAGGAATTAATTACTTAAAAAATTAATTTTTGAAGTAATTTTCTTTCTAAATATGTTTGTTTTATATAGTTCTTGAACTATATCTAAAAAGAAAGGAAATTTTAACAATATTCCTGTCAGAAATCACTTTGGAAATTTTCCTGTCAGTTTATCAGTCTGAAATGAGTTCCAGTAAGACAAATTCTCAAGACTCCAGCATCAAGAAAGAACTTCAGTCTCTGATAACTATAATCCAGCAACTTACTGCTAAGATGGATAAAATGGATACTAAAATATATACCTTCATAGAAAAAAACTGCAAAACAAATAGACTTGTTACATATAGACCTGCAACAACAGAAGATCCAGATGACAGGCATAGAAGAAGCTGTGAATGACATGGAAAATAGAATCCAAGAAGAGGAAATCAACATTGAGTTTCTGCTGAAACAAAATACACATTTACAAACAAAGCTGGATGACCTGGAAAATAGATCTAGGCGCAATAACATTAGGATTTTTGGACTGCCAGAAAATATTGAAGGTAACAATATTACTTCTTTTTAACAACATGGCTCTCTAAAACTTTAGACTTACCAGAAGCATTCTCTTTTGGTATCGAAAGAGCACATAGATCTATAGCTAATACTAACTCTAACAAAAACTATCCTAGATCAGTTATAGTTAGATTTCTATCATCTTTTGATAAAGAGATGGTTCTTAAATCTGCTTGGGCTAAAGCTCCTGTTAAGATTAATGAGACAACTGTGCGTTTTGACAATGACTATTCTTCCTTGGTAATAGCTAAAAGAAAAGTTTTTCTGCCAATAATAAGGGAGCTTAAAAAAGCACAGTTTAAAACATACCTTCTGTTTCCTGCCAAGCTAAAAATCTTCCTTCCTGATGGTCCTAAAATTTTTGATGACTTAGACTCTGCTTTACTGTTTATCAAAAAAAATAAGATTGTGGATAAAATAGAGGAAATGGAATGGGCTAGTCCTTCATTAAAGAGACTGGCAACTGAAACTTCGTGGAAGACTTCAGAGAAGAAGAGACTAAAAAACAAATGATTTGTTCTATGTTTTTTCTTTTTCTCTCATCATTTTACTTCATTATTAATGTTTTAAATATAGTTCCTGCATTTCCAGAAAGCCACAAATATTCTGAAAAAGATTTAATCAAAGTTATTCTCTGTGTGCAAAGAAATGTTTTGTTTCATAACCAGTCAAAATATCTGAGGAACTAATAACAAGCTATTATTCAATTTGTTTCTCTTTCTGAAAAAGAGAAGTAAGGTCAGTAATTTGATACATTTTTTTTTCTCCTTTTCTTCTTTTCTTTGTTTAAACAATAACATTCTATTTAGATTATGTAGTGGGTAAATGGTGGGGGAGGGCAGGGAGAGAAGAGTAATGAAAATATGATAAATGGAATAATAACATATTTATTCCTTGTAAAAGTTTATATGTTCTTCAAATGCTATTCCTAATTATACTTTCTTGATTATACTGCTTATGCTTGTTTGTAAATAATCTGTCATGCTTTAACTAATAATAATTAGAACTAAATAATAGTAAATAATATGTTTTATTTTAACTCTATTAATATAAACAGTAAGTAATATTCCATTGTATATACTTCTTATAGCTTTCTCTTACATTTTTTTATTTCTGCTTTACACTCTTTTATTTTCTACTCTCTTTTTCTTTTATTTATTCTTTCTCTTTATTTTTTTTTTCATATTAATATATAGAAATGCTTTTGATCATATAGACACAGTAAATAATAAGATTTGCATAAAAATTGAGTTGGAACAAAAATATTGAGTTTTATTACTTATTAATAACTTTGGGCTTAATTTCACTTACATAGAGGCTGTAATAACCTGTAAAATACATCGTGAAAGTTTTGTCATGTTTTGATACATTTACACTGCTAAATGAATGTTTGTCACTAGTTTTTAACAAGTTTCCCGCCAAAATGTTAAGGGAGACAATCTGGGATGTGTGCTACCTCATGAACAGTGTCCTTGAGTTGTTTTAAAGCTTCAACTCTCAGAATTCTCACAGAGAAGCTGAAAGCAGTCAATTTGACCTTTGACCCAGATATCACACTGACACATCACAGATTCAGGAAGAACACTCTACCAGGAAGTAGAACTGATGCAAATGCGACTATGTGAAGGAAAATGAACTCTTTAACATTTAAATGTGAGTTATTTTATATAATTACTTAAATATCTATGTTATAATTCATAAAATATGTCAGTTATAATGATTTTAAATGATGCAGTTTCTTGTAGTAAGTACATGTCTTATTTTAGAAGGCATAGAAAATGAAACATTTATTCAAGTGTTTTGAAAATCTACTTGACTGCAGCATACTAATCTGTGTTAAAAACTTATGTTCCAAACATATACATTACTATAACTCATTTAATTCATCTGATTGACAAGCATAAATAACTTTATAACTCTATTCTGGAAGAAATTGTCATGTGATATATTTTAAAGCAGTAGTATAGACATACAAAATACAGATGGGTTTTTTTTACAATAATGCAAGTGTTTCTGAGAATTTGCATAACTATGCAGTATGATTTATAACAATTTCTATAAATATAATATTTTATTCTATTGACAATAATGAGTATGAGTAAAATGCTCATATACAAGCAATTCAAGTTTTTTTTTGGAAGCTGTTGACTGCATTTACATGACAGAAAATAGATGCATCTTAATATATGTAATGTCTGAACCTTATTAGCCAACGTTTTTGATTTAAATGAATGTTACAACTTATTTTTACATACTTTGAATAAATTAATATGTAAATATGCCTTCCTTTTTTTTCTCTCTCTTTCTTTCTCTCTCTCCCTCTTTCACGTCTTTTATTTCTCTCTCTCCTCTTGGTTCCTAATATCAAGATTATTTGAATGCTATTTGAATACAAGTGTATTATATTACATAGATGTATATAGTAGTATGAATAGTTTTAAAAAAAAAAAAGTTTATTTTAGTTTATATGATGCTGTTTTATCAAATGTGTAGTCTTGTCTTGCTAGATAATTGAATTGAAAGCTGTTAATTTAAGTTAAATATAACCAGTATTAAATTGATAAGGTGGTAGCTGAGGTACTGCTGCTTAGGGTAGGGGGTTAACTTGAGTGGTAAATACTACTCTAAGTTGGAGTTTTTAACTCCAGGCTGGATGCAAGGTTTAATCCTTACATTATTTTCACTTGTTCATTGTTATATGTATATAGTTTTGACATCCACAATATATTTTGTACACTCATTGTCACTACACACAAAATTGAATCCTATACAAAATCCCATAAGAGATTCAATAAATACAGCTATATTTAAAGGTACACCTAAAGGAGGAGATGTAACATTTCTTATGTTGTTATTTGTTATTTTGATCATAAGATTCTTAAGTTTTAAAAATGCCAAATGACATCTTTAAAAGGAATTTCTTTAAACATTAATGGATTGAATAATCCGTGTAAAAGGGCAAGCCTAATAAGATACATTAATTTACATAAGGCCAACTTAGTCTTCCTGCAAGAAACCCATCTCTTGAAAAAAGATATTGATAAACTAGCCACAAACAAATATACAGTATTGGTTAGTTCAGAGCACACTCAGAAAAAGAGGAGTGGCTATTTTATGGAATAAAAGTATGCCCATTCCTAAAACCATTAAGTCTTATCAGGATGACAAAGGAATGTTTTGTATGGTTACAATACAAATTAATGGGAAGACTTACACTTTAATTAATGTATATTGGATACCTGGAATTGGTATTAATACAGTGAAACATCATCTTGATAAGATCATATCATTCTCTATAGGAGATATTATTTTAGCTGGTGACTTTAATTGTATACTACATGAAAGTGATACTACCACTATAGGAAAAAGAAGAATTACATCTAATGCAAAACATTTAAATGATTTTGCTAATTCTTATAATTTGAATGATATTAATAATCAGATAGATTCAAAATCATTACCATACACCTTTTTTCTAACAGATACAAAACTTATTCAAAAATAGATAGGGTCTTTATTTCTAACCAGATGGTAACAGATTTAATTAATTCCAAAATCATTTCATGTCCTATATCTGATCATAATTCAATTGTTTTGAATTCATGATAAAAATACTCATAATGTTCAGATCAAAAGGATACCAGCATACTTAACTCAACTAAAAGACTATAAAGAATATATACTTTCAGAAGTAAAACATTTTTAGACATAAATAATACTCCTGAAGTCTCCATTGTCTATGTTTGGGATGCCTTAAAATCATATCTATATGGACAAAGTATCAGATGGTATAATAATAAAAGGAAATCTTGGGATAAGGAATTGTTAGATATTCAAAGTAAATTAGACTCTTATAAACATAATAATAAAGAAAATATTATGGACAAGAAAGTTATTGAAGAAATAAACAAACTAAATGAGAAATACAAAAAAATTTTTACTCATAAAGTTAAAATAACTTTAGAGAAATACAAGTTTTTGCCTTATTCAATAAGCCCCAAATACTTACATAGACTTAAAAATAAAACAAAAAGGTTGAATAAACAAAACCATATCAAAGAAATCTTTTCTCTAAGGAAAAAGAAGAATGTTTCTAGTATACCAGAAATACTAGATGAATTTAGAAATCACTTTCACAAAATTAACCATGATAACATTAACATGGAACCTAAAGATAAAATAAAGGAGTTTATAACCACAAACATGAATAAAAAGCTTAATAAACAACAGATTAAACTATTGGACAAAAGTATTTCATATACAGAGGTTATTACACAAATAAATAAGCTTAAATCAAACAAAGCACCGGGTAATGATGGTATTATACCAGAGATATATAAAATCCTTTCTAAAAGTACATATTCATTAATACATAAGGTTTTTATTTTGGCCCAAACTGAGTTAATAACCCCCCCCCATCTTGGCAATATACATTTATTTCGCCAATTTTAAAACCTAATAAAAATCCAACTAGATGTACTTCATATCGGCCCATCTCATTACTTAATGTTGATTATAAAATGTTTATGAGTATTTTTGCTGATAGATTGAAGACAATCATCCCGGCATTATAGATATAGATCAGACAGGCTTCATTGTAAATAGAAATACTTTTGATAATATAAGAAGAACTTTAACATTAATTGATTTTGCAAATAGGAAAAAGAAAGATTTAACACTTATTAGTCTTGATATAAGTTCAGCATTTGATTCAGTAAGTTGGGACTATCTGTTTACCTTACTGAAGTGCACAAACTTCTCAGATGCATTTGTAAATCTAATTGAGCATTTATACAAAGGAACATTGGCTTATATTAAGGTAGGAACATATGTTTCACAAAAATACCCATTTTAAAGGTACAAAACAAGGATGTCCACTTTCTCCACTATTATTCACTTTAGTAATGGAGCCTTGGGCTAATTTGATCAGAAACAGTACTGACATAGAGGGTTTTGAAATAGATGAAAATACAACATCCAAAATTCAACTTTTTGCAGATGATGTTCTAATTACATCAGCAGGATCTAATTATTCTATGCAGTCTCTATTTGATAAAATGATGAATTTTAAAAGTATTTCTGGTTTAATATTCAATGAAGAAAAAACTAAAATACTACCTATATATACACGAAAAAATATTCTCATTAGTGATTTTACTAAATATGTACCCAATTCAGGTCAGATAACTTATTTAGGTATAATACTATCTAAATATATTAAATCTATTATATATAATAATTATAATACCTATTTTCTTAATATACAAAATCTTTTTAATACCTGGAATAATATGTTTTTACTATGGAGGAGAGACTTACAATTATTAAAATGATAATATTCCCCAAGATTTTATACTTAATACAATCAATAATACTTCCACCTACAAAAATAATTATCAAGAAACTGAATACACTAATGTTAAATTTCCTATGGGCAACTAATAGACCTAGGATTGCATTAAAGAAACATACTAATAGCTGGTCTCAAGGGGGTATTTCTTTTCCAGACTTTAATTTATGTACTATCTCTTCTATTGTAAAAGTTATTACTTTATTAATAGATCAGTCATATGTCGCAAAATGGAAAGATTATTGGGAGCTAATTAGTATGCACTTCATGAAAATCTCCTTAACACATAAAAATATGATTGTAAATAACTCCATGTTATGATTACTAAAGGAATTTTGTACTTCACCTATTACACCTAAACATATGGTTTGTTACCCATTAAATATTATTATTAGCTATCGTAACTTTATATTCATGCACCCTGAGTATAGGGAATGGAATTTTATTGTATTCCCTATAATGTATACTCAGGGTATGCTTTTGTCATCTACTTCTGAAGGAACTCATTTAGCTATAGATAATGATCTAAAGTACTGGTATCAGTTGATATCTGATAATAAAGTTAAAAATCTAGATTTCTTAAAACAAGAATTTGATCTAAGAGAAACTTGCTGGTTAGAGGTTCAGACCTTTAGACAACATCTCATTAATAAAATAGATCTAATGTCTATAACAGTTAAAGAATCTATTCCAACACTGATTGATTACTTGATATTAAATTTACAACATAAAGTTTCTGATAAAGGTAAACTTTCATACATACATAAAATTATCAGACAAGAAACTTTTTACAGTGTAGATACATACTGGAATTATTTCACTTCTATTAATGGGGACCCACCAAATCAACAAGATAAACAATATATATTGGAATCTGCCTATAGAACTACGTCTTCCATTGTCTGGAGACTTTATACATGGACATTTTTACATAGATCTTTTTATAAACCTTTGATGATAAATAAAATAAATAATAAAGATAATCTATGTAAGAGATGTAATGTAGAAATTAATGCTGACTGGGCTCATATGTTTTATGACTGTATAAAGTTGAAAGAATACTGGAAGTCAATTAATGAATTTTGCAGGCTCTTTTTACAGATAATTTCATTATTTCTAAATCTCTTATATTATTCAACACACCTGTACCTCAAAGTGTTAAAAAGGTTAAGCTTCCCTTGTTATGGTCTATTCTAGCAGTGGCTAGGAAAATAATAACCAGAAATTGGATTTCAGATACACCTCCTTCGTTCAATGAATTTAAAATGTTATGAATATAGTGTGCCATATGGAAATAAACACAATTAGGTCAAGAACAACTAGAAAAACATTTTATTATATTGTATGGGATAATTTACAAAATTTGTTAAAAAAAATCCTAATTTCAATAGCATGGTATTTTAGTTTAATTAATTGATCTGATTGTAGTGGATGTCTTTGTAAATACTTTAGTTGTTTTGTTGAATGTTATAATCATATATATTTTTAATTACTTGTATAAAATTGTTATGATATTTCTCTTGTATGTTAAAACAATAAACCTGTTTTGAAAAAAAAATATTTCTCCAAAATATGTCCATTTTGTCTTTTTTGGTGGCATTTCTATTCATTTTGTTTTGTCTCCCAGCTGTCTATAAACTGTTTTGGGTCATCAATGAATTATTTATTTTATACTTTTCTTTTTTATATTTATCTGCAAATATTCTTAAATTTTCCTGCCTGTGCTGATATCTTTAGTTTGTCATTTGCAATACTGCACGATAGGCCCTTGACTGTTCTAATACTGTGCATTGCTTTTATCATTTGTAAGTATTTTTGTTAATATGTTCCCTCTTCTATATCCTTCTGTCAGTGACACGTTTTGTTTTAATTGCCTTATAGTTTTCTCTATTCAGTGCTTCCATTATGGCATTTTACTTCTTCCCTTCCTTTCCCTTATTATTTTGCATTCTGTGATAAGACTTTTATCTGTGATTAGTTTAGATGAACAGTACTATATCCTATTTACTTCTGTTACATCACATGAATTTCTGTTAATAATATTGATTACTGTGTTCATCTGTTTTATCAGACTTCTAACATTTTGGGTCTTATTTACTTTCTGTACTCTGTTTCTTTCATTGATCTTAATATATCTATCCAACTCTTTTAAATCAAAAAAAACTATTCTTTTAGATCACCTTCTAAACTGCGGGCGCATTCTTTGCTGTCTGTTTCCTGCGGGCATTCTACAGAAAATCCCAGAAGACATTGCTGTGACATTGCCTGCATCAGAGTTGCCACTGTTTCCTTCTGCTTCCCTTCCTGTGCTATACCAACTGAACTTTTGTACTGGTTTCCTACCGAGGACTTTGGAGCATCAGTATGTGGCAAGCAGTGGTGGCTGGTGACTTCAAATCAAAGGGGAGCTGCAGGAGACAGCTGAATGGATGGAGTCAATGGGAAGGGGTGCGGCCAATTAGAAAGGGGAGGAGCTATGCTCAAAACCACAAAAACTAACTAAATGCACTGCCCTGGGTGCCAAACCATCATTATGAGAGTCCAATCAAGACAAAATGAAGTGTAGAAGAATAAAAATATTTCAATGCATTGGCTGCATGACAGCTTACTTAATATCTAGATGGAAACAAAAAGGTTGTGAGGCATGAAAAAATAAATTACTTTTTAAATACATTAATGGAATGCCAGTCAAAATCAAGTATAAGAAAAACAAGCAGCACTCAACTCAAACCACTTCTTGCACAGCAGTTCTAATTATAATTTATATTTAGCTTTATTAAAGTACCAAGTAACATGCTGAAAGTAGAACTCTCTGATGCCCCCACTTGTAAAAATGTTTCTTATCCAAAAAAGACCTGCTGCCTGACAACTTTCTACTTGTTTCATGGGGAAAACATGATCAAAGTAAAAAATGAAAAGCAAAAAGAAATAAGCTCAAGATACATTGCTTAAAAGGATTACTGTACAGGTTATGGACCACACAACTGGCATTCTGTTTAGTTTACGGGTAAAGTCTGCAGAGATGATTGGAAGTCTCCAAGTGTAATGAGCTTCTTAAAATAATGTAATCCTGTCCTTTATTACAAATATTGTCATATGCATTTCAATACCCAAGGCTTATACATTATCTAGTTAAGTATTCTCTACATGGCAACAACAGAAAGGCTTTCAATGTTGGCAATTCTTTAACAGTATGCTTATTAAAGCTTACTTGCATCTTACAATCTCAGCCAAGCTTACCTGATGGTCATTAAAGTATTGCCACTTAAACACAGAGCAACAGGCACTTTGAGTAATAAGCATAAATCAACAGTACAAAAAATATGACAGAAACCAGACCATTCTGCAAAAATCAAGGGCAGATGAAAAGCCACTCTAGTGTTTGTGTCTACCTTGGATGGGGTGGGGGGGGCACTCTGCACATTTACACTGCATAACTACTCCTTGCCTTGCTTCAACACATCCAGAGTCATTACATTGGGGAGTGGGGTGCAACAAGTGTGTCGCAATTTGAAATGTCTCTGGCTGACTGTGATGGCCCTGACACATTTGTCATACCTCTCAACCTCAGAGCAAGAAATCTGGAAAAAGCCATACAAAGAAGTGGGACAAAGGCCCAAAAATGAGGACAATTTTTAAATATTGCTCTTATAAACTTAGAAAGATAATAGAATAGGTCTTGCATTAGTATGAATTTTCTGAATGGTATGAAATCTGAAACTCAAATGTCTGTCATTATTTTCTAACTTCAGTCTTTAATGATTTGCCACTAATTTGCCAAAAAAACACAATTTTATGAAAAATGGACCAAAAAATGTGATGTAAAAATATAAAATAGCCACACAATACAGCTGAGAACCTGTCAAAGAAGGGACACTTTAATATTAGTACTGCTAACTTGAGCATCTGACAAAATAAAAGAATCTACATGCATTTCTGAAATAAAAGTAATCTATAACTATGATTATTACAGTTATTTCTTAATTGTAAACCCTCCATGTTTTCTTCCAAAATTGCTATTTTGCGGAGGGATTATTAGGGAGAAGAGCAACATTTTGAGCCAAAATCAGGGACAGTTGAGAGGTTTGGCTATGCCTAATTATATAAAGCAATTTTTTTGCATGTACCTCTCACCCTGTTAATGCAATAAATCTGGACAAGGCCAAATATTTTGGGGGGAACATATAAACAGTACTAAAAATTGCTCTTGTATAAACTGTGACAGTTGATAGAACAGGTCTTACTTTAGCATGCATTTTTTTGAAGGTTATGAAGTCTGAAACTCAGTGTGTCATTATTTAGTGACTTAATTCCTAAATGATTTGCCAGAAAACCACAAATGTTATGAGGAACAAACCGAAAATAAGAAGCAAAAATCTATTTCTTCTTTAAAAATCTGGGCAGTTGGGAGGTATAGTTCAGCTGGGGCTGTCTTTAAGTTTGCCGCCCTTCCCCCTCACAAAATCATGGTCGAATGGAGCCTCCCCCTGCAGCCATTCCAATGATCCATTACTTGGCTATTTCGCGCTATTTACCATAAACACTAATGTGCATACTGATTTACTTCTATGATGATTTGGACTTCATTTGAAAGTTTTATTTTGCATTTTACAGCACAAACACTAAGACATCTGCTAAACAAACTTAGCATTAAAACTTCTCTGCCCCTGAAACTCACATTCAAAGAAAATACATTTTACCAGTGGCAGATAAAGATTAATTCTGGGTTGTTTTCATATCATAGGCTCCTTGCATGTGAAACATACATGTGCACTTTGATAACCTTCCTATTGTTTTGAACATTTTTCCAGTAAACAATGAAACAAAACGCATGCACCAATAATGACAAAACTGTCCAATTCAGAACATCTTTCCAGTAAACAATGAAACAAAATGCATGCACCCATAATGACAAAACTGCCCAGTTCAGAACATTTGCATCATAAAAGTCTACTCAAACTTCTACAGTCCACCATTATCAGTAAATATGCACAATTCTACAGTCCACCATTATCAGTAAATATACACAATCTCTGAAGAAGTAAAAAAGTCATCTAAATAATTCCACATTAAATAAATCTGTAACTAATGAAGAGGTCGCTGCTAGCAAACACCTTTATATTTCATGGTTTCATTGAAAAATAAAGTGTCTGATGCCCCTGAGGAATAAATTGCATATATTAAATTAAAAATGATAAGCTAGTAATATTGCAATAGGAAATGGATGGCAAACTGATAACAGGCTCATAGTTAGTATTTTTAACTTTTTCAATACGGCAGCATTCACCCCTTGTGGGAGTAGAACCAACAACCTTCTGCATCAAAAGCAAGTACATAACCTGTTGTGCTATTAACAATGCAAACTGACTTAGCATAAGCAGCACTAAATTTCTCTTCCCCTGCAGCTCTCAGCTCCTTGTAAAATCTACTCAATACTCAACTGCATCTCAACTTCGCAGCACAAGAAATTTGGAAAAAGCCAAATTTATTGGGGGGGGGGGGTCAAAAGCCCAAAAACCAGGGACACATTAAACATTACTTGTATAATCTTGGAAAGTTGCTAGAATAAAATGCTGTGTTACCACAATACATTTTACTGCCAAGGTCCCTGTGCAAAAGAGTCAGAGCAACATACCACTATGCCAAATCAGCTGCTTTGTGAAAGAAAAATGCTGTGTTACCACCATACATTTTACTGCCATGATCCCTGTGCAAAACAGTCAGAGCAACCTACCACTACGCCAAATCAGCTGCTTTGTGAAAGATAGGAAGACTGAAACTTAAATGGCTATCATTTAATGAATTCAGTTCTCACCATAGCTGTCAACCTCTTAGCACAAAACACCTGGACAAACCCAGTAATGAGGGAATACAGCCCTCAAACATATTCAGTGAATTTAGTTCTTGCCATAGCTGTCAACCTTAGCACAAAAAACCTGGACAAACCCAATAATGGGGTAATGCAGTCCCAAAAATAAGGACAAATTTCAAATATTCATCTTATAAGCTTAGAAAATTGCTAGAATAAAAGGTTGTGTTACTATGTATTTTCTGAAGAGTATGAAGTCTGAAATTCAAATGTCTGTCAATTTTACTTCTGACGGAACAAAAACAATTTTTAGCAGAGGCCCAGGGAGAAATACTGCAGACACATGTCTTTGTAAAATGGCAGGACACGAGAGCAAATCCACACAAACACAGGGATGAGATGCAGACTCCACACAGAAGGCACCCCAGCCGAGAATCAAATCAGAAAACCTATAGCTGTAAGGCAACAGTGCTACCACTGCACCATCAAACATATAAGGAATTAAACATTCAGAAATCTGAAGTCTGAAATTCAAATGCCTGACAATTTTATTTAATATTTGTTAATCAGGACAGTCTGAATTGGAACAAAAAAACAATTTTCAGCAGAGGCCCAGGAAGAAATAATGCAGACATGTCTTTGTAACATGGGAGGACACAAAAGCAAACCCACACCAACACAGGGAGAAGATGCAAACCCCGCACAGAAGGCACCCCATCCAAGAATCAAACCTGAGAACTTGCAGCTGTGAGGCAACAATGCTACCACTGCACCATCAAATATCAAGCATTGCAATATTTAGAAACCACAGATATTATGAGGAACAGATCAGATCAAATATGAGGCAAAAATCTGCAATTTTTTTTACAAATGGTGGTGGGTAGGGAATTCAGGTCCTTAACACCTGCATACAAGATAGAGGGCTCAAGCCTGAGGTATTCCCTACCACATCACCATGATTTTGTTCTAGCCACCAGTATGTAGCAACTGGGGCATTTCACACACACACCTGGAGTGATGTAGATCCCTTCGTGCCATTAAATCCATAGCTGTTAGAGCACTACAAACCTGCCCACGCATTACGTCCATTGGAGCATCAAATCCACCATGCGAGATGTTCTTCCTCTGACGAGACTCCAGCCTGCCGACATTGCAGTCCGTGTCCGATCCATTTCCAGCGACAGTCTATGCAGTTACAACTGCATAGACTTCTGGGATCTCTTCTCTTAAATGTTTCCTAATCTGGACTGCTGCTGAAACAGTCTGCACATGCTCCAGACTGTCTCAGCAGCAGTCCGGACTAGTGCGCATGCACGAAAGTCCACAATTTTTAATTTTCTTTTTTATCTTTTATTTTCTTTCTTTTCTCTTTTTTACAGCTCAGGGGGCTGCAGTCCGGCAGTCCAATAGCATGGGCCTCCCCTGGTGGCAAGTTATCAGATGCTTTTTGGTACACCTGTTTCAACTTAATTTGAGGACGCATTGATCAATTATGCTGTGATGTTACCTGAGTTGGATTCTTTACACTAAGTCCTTCACTTCACAGGTAATCCATAATTTCAATTTCTATTTCTTTAGCTTTTCCATTACTAATCTACTTTTCTTCTCTCCCCCTTTTGTTTTCTAATTTTTTTTTGTATTGTGAAATTTTCCATATATGGATGCATTTACTTGTATTTTTCTTCAAACATCTTTAATGCTGCATTTTTGTATTGACTAGTTTTTCTTTCTCCTTTGCATATCAAATGTCTTTTTGTTTCCCATGTGCATATTTCTTCTTCCAATGCCTCATGCTCCACCCATTTCACCTTATTGTGGGGATACATTGTTCCACCATGTTGTGATGTAACCTATCTTACACTTTCTATACTAAATCTTTCACTTCGCAGGCATTTCATAACTTCAGTTTGTATTTCTTTAACCTTGACTTTACTAATCTTCTGTTCTATATTCCCTGTGTTTTTGTAAATTGTAGACTACTACTTCCTTCTACATGGTGTGGGGGGCATCCTCCCCTTGAGCATGGTCTAACCCCATTATTGGAATGTTTCTGTGTTTTAAGAATTCTACACTGCCATTTTTTCCAGTCCTGGCACCAGAGCGGGCCAGGACTAGGCACTTTTTTTATCCTGGGACTGTTGTACCAAGCTATTTCTTTTTATTTTTTAACCTACCTCTCTTTATGATATATGCTACATAAAATACAGTGATATAAACTACATCACTGTGTATAATGCTTTATCATTCCTATTTCCAATGCTTTTCAGATACTTCTATATTGTTTACACTATCCTCAATGCAGCACATTACTGCACCTTTCAATATAGAGGCACTCTGCCATGAGTATATTTCAACCAGCAAAACAAAAATCCACAATTTGGACCTTGTCATTTCATCCTACGCATTTTTACCTCCCTGTGGATTTTTGTTTCGTTGTTTCTTATCAGCATCTTTTTTTGGTTATATTTCAACCAGCAACAAGATGTGCAAATGTTTACAGCTCTGTTTTACAGAACCTGCATTAATCTTTTTCTACAATGTTTTCAATGGACTTTGTAAGCCAGCATTTACATTGTCCACTATCCTGTGCCACCATTAATAGCCATACATCTCTCTTTAACTATTCCTGTGACACACATTGGTCATCATGAGGTTGTTCTAGAAGATCTGTGCACTTGTCACTATATTTTTGGATTTTCCATTTTTTTTTTCTTTGCAACTCTTCCATTCCCTAACTTACTTCCTGTTTTTTTGTCACATTCAGTTGCTGCCTAATTTTTATCTACATCTGGTTTGACGTTCTTTCTGTCTTTATTCCAAACTGTTTCTGTTTAGCTAAGCAACAATGTCATCTTAGACTTGTTTTCCTCCTGTTTTAAAACTTTCAGTACCTTTGGATCTAATGAAGACAGCAAATATGTACATGTGGTCAATTTTGAGGAGACCCATACCTATTTTAAATATGTAATCTTGGTAAACCCTGATTTTTATGTATCATTTAATAAGCATGACATATTTTTTGTTTTCATATCCAATTGAGTCAATACTTTTTGGTACGAATCAATCAATCAGCCCAAAGTTAGAACAGGAAGAGGAAATGTATTTATAGCTTATATTTTATTCCTTGATGCTAATGCAGTTCTCAACAGTAGCAGCAACCATCTGAAGTATTTTTTATTGAGCTTTATTCTCATTTGTCCATGTTTTATTGCTGATCCTACATGTATTCCCAGATATGTATACACTCCCACCTCCTCAAGTTCATTTATATCACACTCTTGTCCTAGGTTGATATTTTCTTTGTGCTGCAGCTTTCCTTTTTTAAATTTTGCTTTTGCATAGTTATGATTACCAAATGTAATTTTTATATCACTAGAAATTGTTTAAACCATTTGCAGTTGTGCTTTCAACCTCTCTTCTAATGGAGTAGATGAGAAGTCTTTAAACAATCTGGTTTTCTGAGAGACAAACTGTAACCATAGCCTGATCTGTTAAGTAAACACCTTAAAGGTTTAAGAGTAAGAAAAACAAACAGTATCAAAGACTCACCTTGGAATATCTTCTTGAATTTGTATCCCTGGGATAATAATTTGTCTGACTTTCTTTTATTACCTTCTTGTTCTATTGCCCTAATTTAATTGTTTCCAAAAGGACTATAAACTCTGTCTGCATCAGTTCCAGTACAGAATATGTACAGCAACCAAAGGCAAGTTATTGGTTTATACTTCTTAGGATGGCTTATAGGTTCACTGCTAAGGAGGAGTATTGCTTTTCCTGTTGTTAACCAAGTTGATGTTTGCTTGGGATGGAATGCACAGTGAGTTTTGCTCAGGGATAAATCTTTGTTTAAAGATGTTAATACCTTTAATAGAACTCAGGTCCTGCATCTGGGCTTGGGGTTTTCTACTTAAGAGCTTTTCTTAATTTTGTCTCAGTTACTCTTGCAGTAACTTCACCTCATTTTATATCCTCTACTTTAGAAAATCTTATTGTTTCTTTTAATTCTTCTGTTCAGTCAGTATCTTTGTTATGTTCAACAGGATCTCCCCATAAATACTTCTCCAAAATATACCTACTTCTTTTTGGTGATGTTTTTACTCTTTTTGCTTTATTTCCCAATTTTCTATGAAACATTTTGGAGTCAACAATGGCTATGCTCCAGTAATACTCCTGGCTAGTTTTTCATGCCATCAAAAAAAGTTTTCTTTTCTGATATCTTCTCCTTGTCCTACTTCTACCAAAATGAAAATTCCATAATGGTCTATTTTAATTATCTGTCTAATGAGTTTCATATTACTGTCTGTAGTTAGGCTTAGGAAATGTTTTCTGTTTGCATTCTCTTTCTGTAAATTGTGATTGTAGGCAACAGTTAAACTTCTGTATATTCTTTGAAAGTCTTTGTAAAAATTGTTGTAATCTTTTTTGTACTATGGTTATGGAGCATTTCTCCCGAGGTCTCTGCTGAAAATGGGCTACTTGCAGAGCCCGATACTACCCGGTTAACAAATGTAAAATAAAATAAAACAAAAAAAAAAAAGAAAATAAATGAATAAATAAAAGAAATGCCTATTTTGCCTATATTTGTCTGCATATCATCTGTTTTGCTGCTTGTGGCTTGTGCTATTTTTAGTCTATTATTGGAAATAGTGTATGATAAATCTTGGTATGTTTCAATACTGTGCTTTCTTTTACCACATCTATCCTTCTAAGCATTTTAATTATCTGTTCCCATTTCGATATTCTTTTAACAGTGATAATTCTTGTCTTAGCTGCATAGTGCTTTTCTCTATTCAATGCTTCTGGGCTGGCATCCTACTTGCTTCCTTCCTTTCCTTTTATTACTCTATGTTTTGTGATAACTCTTTATCCTTAATTAGCTTATTTCTGTTATATCGCATGCATTTCTCTAAATACTCATGAATACTGTGTTCATCTGTTTTATCAATCTAACATTTTTGTCCTATTTGTTTCACATAATCCATTTCTTTCATCTACCTTAATAAATCTATTCATTGTTATTAAATCAATCAGGTCTTCCCTTCATAGGTTCATAGGTTCATAGGTGTGTACTAGGCTAATGGCCCTGGAGCCTTTACAAGCTTAGCCCATAGGATTACCCTGGCATCATGCCACCCAACATTAGTTCCCAGTGCCTCTGTTAAGTAGAGCCACTGGAGTGATTCCCGGGGTGAATTTTCTATTTCCCATCCACTCATCAAGATTTATCTTGAAAAGGGGCAGTGAGGTGCTCTGCTTGACATGTATGGGAAGTCTATTCCATAGCATGGGCAGTCTCTGGGTTATGAACCTGTCCCTCCAGCATGTTCTGTTGATTGTGGTAATGAGGTTGAGGTCTAGGTCTCTGGAGCGTGTGGTGTGGAGGGATTGGGATTTCTTTAGATGTAGCATTTCTGGGTCAGACATGGCTTTGTAAGTCAAGCAGAGATCACTTCTAAGTTAGCAATATGAGACAGAGAATAGTTGGAGTTTTTTGAGTCTGTCCATATAGGACAAGAGTTTAAGGTCTAGGATCCTCTTTATGAGGTACTTCTGTGGCCTCTCCAGCTGTTGCAGGTGTCTAGTGATGTGCATTCCAAATGGGGCATTGTACTCAATGATTGGCCTAATGAGGAAAGAGTAGAGGGAGACAATGACCTCTTTCATCCTGAATGCAAAACCCTTAGTAATGAGATGTGCCACACAGAAGAACTTTCTGACCACAGTGGCAATGTGGTGGTCAAAAGAGAGGTTGCTGTCAACCTGTGTTCACAGATTTCTTATAACGCCTTCTGTGTTCAGTGGACTACCATCGATGTGGTAATTCAAGGGAACTGGGTTTTTCCCAAGGGGGATGATGACACATTTTTTTGGTATTGAGCTTAAGGCCATGGTTCTGACACCAGTTGTTGGTCTCAGTGAGGCCTTTCTGTAGGATGTCAACATCACTTGGGGAGTTACTAATAGCTCCCAACTTGCAATCATCTGCAAACTTTGTCAGCCAGAGTCCCTTCATGTTGGCCTGGATTTCAGAGAAGTAGATACCAAACAGGAGAGGACACAGGACCAAACCCTGTGGGACACCACTCGTGACTGGTCTGCAGTCTGACTTGGAGTCAGCTACTTTCACACTGTGGGTTCTATCTGTGAGCCAGTTTGCACCCCACCTAGTGATATAGGGGTTGATGCCTAGCTTAGTGAGTTTTTCTATGATTCCTGAGTGGGGAATGCTATCAAAGGCCTTGGCCAGATCAAGGTAGGCTGTATGAACCACCTTACCTTCATCCACAGCTCTGGTGACTGACTCAAAGAAGTCAACAAAGTTGAGCAGGCATGATCTACCCTTCAGAAAACCAAACTGTATGGGATCCAGAGTTTGGAGATTCCCTATATCCTTGTTTATTAGGTCCATGATGATGCTTCCATAGCTTTGCATATCAGACTCTTCAGGCTAATGGGGTGATAGTTCCCAGGGTCTGTAGTCACTCCTCCTTTGTGGAGAGGGATGACTGTAGCAGTCTACCATTTGGTAGGGACATAGCCTGAAGTGAGGCTGTGATTGAACAGGGCACACAGGTGAGGTGCCAGTTCACTCATAGTTCATGTAGAACACAGCCAGGGATATTGTCAGGTCTCATAGAAGTTGTATTCCAGGCCTTGAACAGTGCTCTTTTAACCTGTGTGCTAGATCATTTTCTTCCACACTGAGAACATTTTCTTTGCTCTCTATTTCCTGCAAGCATTTTACAGAACGTTCCAAAACATCTTCCTGTGGTATATCATCTTGAGATGTGTCCTGCTTCATCTGCTGCTCCTCCATATGGGGATTCATTGGCCCATCATGCCTCAACATTATCTGTCAGAGATGCCACAATTTCCTTCTCCTTCCCTGCTGTGCAACTTCAAGTGGACTTTCATACAGGACTCCTACAGAAGGCTCCAAAGCATCATCATGTGGCAAATGCTGTTCAAATGCCTCCCACTCCACCTGCTACTCTTTAATCTGCAGACACATTGTTCCATCATGTTGCGAAGCTACCTGTGTTGGAGTCTTCATACTAAACCCTTCACTTTGCAGATGATCGATCACTTCAGTTTCTATTTGTCTAACTTCTACTTCACTAATTCTCTTCTCTAGATTCCGCCTTTGAGATATTGTTTTTGCATTATGAAAATTTCCATATCCAGGTTCCTTTGCCTGTTTTCCTCCATTGTTGGAGCTCCATTTTTTTATATAGATTAGTCTGGCTTTCACCTCTGCATATATATGACACCTTTTCAGATTTATTGTTCTTTCTCATGTCCATGGTTCTGTTGTTCTTTACACTTTCTCCTTTCTTCTGTCATTTATTTTTCTAGGTGGCCAGGTGTTTCTTTGTTTGTGCAGTTTTTAATCTTTTCTATTAAGAAACATATTTTTTGTCTGTAGCTTTTGAGAGTTTTTTTCCTGTGCTAATATTTTTTTTCTCATATTTTTTCTTACTTTTGCTAAATATCCTTTGGGTAGAAATGCTAGGCTTTTTTGCATAATAGTAGCAATATATCATGTCTTCCTTATCCTGAACAGTCAACTTTGTCATATCTATGCCTCTTTCTTGGCCTCTCAGTTTTTGAGGCTTTTGTTGAATTTTCCTTCTACCATGGAAGCCATTATCCCCTGAGCTTGGCCTAACTGTATGACAGGAATGTTTCCATGGCCTGAGGATTCTGCACTGTTCACTCCTTGTGTATGCACTGGAGCCAGGACTGGATAAAAGTCTTTGA
The DNA here is from genome assembly GCF_019279795.1 of Protopterus annectens. Classification (NCBI taxonomy): domain Eukaryota; kingdom Metazoa; phylum Chordata; order Ceratodontiformes; family Protopteridae; genus Protopterus; species Protopterus annectens. The sequence continues at coordinate 302,957,709 of NC_056746.1, read as the reverse complement.
TGTGACAAGTGTGATACTCAATAAGATTATTAGTGGCTCCAAAGAGGTCAATATTTGACTGAACATACAATCTTCTGGTTAATCATTGAGTGTAATTTCTCGTTTTCCAATCTCTTGATGAGTACCCACTGTTGCTATATCCTCTTCAATCCATATTTTGTAAATTACATAGCACAAGAATGTTTTAGTGACTGTCATGAACACCTTTTTAAGAGCAAGAGACCAAGCATTGTCTTCTGTATCAGTCCTGTTGAAATCTCTTCTGTATTTGACTTAGTGGACCATCATGTTTTCTTCTACCTTGAGGACTACCTGAATACTGGGTGGGTGTTTGGCATCCTAACTCACTTCAACTTTGTTAGCAGATCTTTGAAGGTTGTTTGTGGAATAGTTGAAAATGAGAATTCTGTTGTGTCTTCTGGTATTCCTCAGGTATAAATACAGGATCCTTTATCAGTAAGTTCTGCAAATTCTCCTTTAAAAAGAGGTTATGAAAATGCAAGCGATGATTATCAAAGACATGTTAATGGTGCTCAACCATGCCTATAATTTGACCCCCTTTTGTTTGGTTGTGATAGGTGCTAGGGAGCATTGTCTGCTGAGAACATGTTGCAACTAAATCCTGCAAAAAAACACGTCTCATCTTGCAGGCAGCATTACATGCCATATTGTCTCCACATCTATCAATCAGTTTCTCTTATTGGGATGGCTTGAATCAGTTGACTCAGGCATATAAAGCTTGACAATGATGAGGTGCTAATAATTGGCAGTGAGGCATCAGCCATAAAATGGGTTTTATTTCCCATTACAAGAACGCCATCATGATAAGACATCTTAATTCACAAAGTGATCTGGCTGTAGTTGCCCGTGCTGTTGTCTACCATGTATGTGCACCATTTGACTCTCATTCTAGTGGACTAGTCATTCATTCAGTTAGTTTCTTTTACCTTAACAATAAGTTTAGTAGCATGATTTCTCAATCTGCATTCTCACCTGTGTCACTTTGTGTCTGTGTGAGTGTGTGTGTGTGTGGGGGGGGTTCATTCACAAAATACATCAAAAGTGTACAAGGAAGTACAACACAGGGCACCCTATTAGAAAGAACAAGAACAGTACATCGAAAGAATTGTGCCAGCCACCTGCCCAGAGCAATAACATACAATCTAATAATATAAGTAGAAACACGACCAAATCTGTCAGGCCTGGTAATTCCTATATACTCATCCAAAATACAGTTCTCTAAATTATAATACCTCCTGACCCAGGTCCAGGACTTATAAACACACAGTTTCTTTTCTCTACTTTCTTGAGCACATACCATTCTTTCATAAGTCACCACCCACATCAAAAAGAATTGCCAGGTTTTAGGAACTTACCATTTAAAAATTGTATTTCCATTCCACAATACTGTCTTCTCAGTAGTCTTTAATAACTTCACATTTCTAAAACATATAGATTATAAAAGCTGGAAACTCACCGTATCTCTAACACCTCCTTTCACCCCTACCTCATACAATACTATAAAATGTTAGCATTCAAAACCATATATGTAGCCACTATATAAGATGGTTGCAAATCCTCAGAACAGTAGATAACCTATTACAAAGCTTCAGACAATACATCCAATCCAATTCTAGAAGGTCTACAGCCTGTCTGGTCTTCCATCTTGCTCTCAAACATTCCACACAGGAACCATATGTATAACTGACCATCTGTCTATAAATCCTACCACAAATCATGCTGCCCTTCATAGTCAACCCTTAAAAATAATAAGCTTATCAACCAGGTCTTCAACACTGCCAGCCCAATCTAGACAACATGCCTTGACTAACCAAGCTCCACAGCCTACTTCAACTGATCAAACTAAAGTCAAGCCTTACCTGGTAGCCTCACATTTTCTTTAAAACTCAAACAGAAAACTAGCTCGTAACCCCCTTGTACTGCTTTAATGAAAAAACGCTCTAACCGGGCAAACCCTTCGGACAGCCATCTTTTCCACAAAAATGTAAATTCCTGGATTAAGATATTGCTGCTATTCCAAATGGCCATTTTTAGGTACCCAAACAAGGACTCCCTAGACCCTTTCAGAACTTCAGTAAATGTCTTGAGGATCTTGCTGTCCTGTATAGTCCTCCCTCTTAGTACTGAAATCATTATCTTGACTCAGTCGGTCCCGAGATAAGACAATTACCACAGCAGTTCAGTGCCAGCAATCTTTTCTGGAGTATTACTATGTCTGAGGGGGAAGAAGACAGTGCTATCCAGTTTGTAGTCATCTGCAGATTAATTAACCAGAGGGTACTGTTACTAACCTGAATATCTGAAAAGAAAACACAGAAGACAATAAGGCCTAGAACTGATCCTTCTGGTGCCCTTTAATCACTTAAACCACTGAGGAGAGGTGAACTCCCAGTTTGTCAGTTAGGTTCCACTTGAAAAACTATTAGTCTAGCTGCCTGTGAATGTGCTCACTCAAGCACTTTGAATTTATCCATACTTCTTTTGTTGGAGTGGAGTCAAAGGGCTTTATGAGTCCAAAGTGGGCTAGGTGTACACCTTAGCCCTCAAATGGTGCAGAGATGTAACTGAATTTAGTAGTCATAATCTTCCCTTAAATTTCTTGTATAGAAGCAGAAGCTCAGCTATGCCCTTCTGGGTAAGCTGTGTAAGAAGTATCTCTATAACTTTGCAAAGAGAAATGATCAAACTGATGGATGTCTAGTTCCTTGTGTCACCTGGAGTTTTCCCTTTGTAAAAAGTGACCATTGCAGCATACTGCCATAGTCTAAGCATCAAGCCCATTGTGATGCATTTATTTAACAAAGGATATAGTTACTATAATTAATAGTTTGCTACCAAGGAAACTGGTGATGTCCTTCAGAGTATAGTGTATCACTGATTTCTAGGATGCTACAGTTCTGAGTATTTTTGCTACATTTCCTTCCATCATTATAGAATACATTGTGAATTATTCTGCTTTGTTTGCTGGCTTATTCTCATAACAATGGCATCAATTTTTGGGCTATTGGGCATGTGGTATTAACTTTTGTGAAACTCAGTGCCATCTGTAGATTATGTTACATAGGACATTTATTTTTTCTGTTATGCATTTTTGTATCCTATAGTTCTACACTGGTGCTGAATTAGTCCCACTAAGCCGGTGGTCACACATCTTTTCAGGGGAGACAAGAGGTGTTATTAATACTTACTAGGGGAAATTTGACCAGTGCACATTGGAACTTCTATTCCGTTAGATAAATGCCAAAGGATCTTTTACATCTACATGAGCTACCACCAACTCAGGCAGATGGAACCTCAAGTTAATGTCTTATCCAAAGGATGGCACACTCAGGAGTGCAACGCCATGCAGCTATTCATAGAGTCATAGCATTCTTTAAAATATCAAAGGTTGACATATTTTGGGGCATTTGGTGTTTGATCGTTTGATCTCAATTAATGTCGATATGGTCATTATTAGCTTTGTGGCTGTCATTACTGGAGATATCCCAAAATACGGAAGTGATGAAGCAGAAATTATTCAATTAATTAAAAAGAACAGGAATGAGGTTTCTTCACAGTGTAGCTGGGTTCATTGTCCATTATAGAGTGAGAAGTCAAGCAATCCAGTAGGATATTGGAGTACAGCCACTGCTTCTTCTTGTTGAGAAGACTCAGTTTAGGTAGTCTGTGCACCTTGTGTATCTGCCACCTTAGATTTGCTCAGCTCAGTGGAAGTATACCAAGCATGACCCCTAGCCCAAAAGTTCCTGGAATTCATAAACTCAAATGCCATGGAACAACTAGTCACCATCCCCACAAGAGGAGAAAACATACTTGATCTCATCATCACGAACATGGGAGCACAATGTTCAACACCGGAAGTATACCCCTCACTGGTGAGATCAGATCACAAACTAATCTTGCTGGAGGTCCTCATCCCACCCCCACCTGAAATAAAAAAGACCACAGTAAAGAACTTCTCGAAAGCCGACTTCACACTTCTAAAGACTAGTGTGGTCTCCTTTAAGGCCCCCGAGCCAACGGAAAACAGTACTCAAGCCGCTGAATCACTTACAAATGCCTTCTACCAGCACCTGCAGGACTGCATGGATAAGGCAATCCCAAGCAAAACAAAGACTCTTTGTACCAAAGGCAAGCGTCCACTCTGGTGGACCCCAGCCATAAACAAACTCTACAACAAAAGGAGGAAGTTACTACAAGATAGAGCAAAATCCTTAAAAGGTAAGACACCCTTGATCACTATAAGTAAAAAACTAAGAGCTCTCATAAAATCATCCAAAGCAAATTTTGAGAGAAAAATAGCTAAAGACTCAAAAGACAATCATAAGGCCTTCTTTAGCTATGTTAGAAACCTGGGAGGAAACTCCCAGATATGCTCAGAACTAGTTCAAAATGATGTGAAGATTACTGATCCTACAGACATTGCCAACATACTGGCTGACAGGTTCAGTGCAAACTTCTCCCCTCCCCAAAGGAGAGATATCTATACCAAGCGATTGCAGCCCCCAAACATCTCCAACGCCCAAGTGAGAACTGCTCTCTCCAAAGCAAAAACACAGCATCCATGGGACCTGATGGTGTCCCGGCTGTGTGCTCCACGAACTCAACGAGGAATTAAACCCACAGCTAGGACAGCTGTTTAATCATAGTCTTACCTCTGGATACACTCGCACCCAGGAGTGGCGCACTGCAACTGTGGTCCCACTTCATAAAGGCGGTGCCTCCACCGACCCTGGAAATTACCAGCCCATTAGCTTGACAAGCCTTATCTGCAAAGCCATGGAGAGGATCATAATGGACCTCATAAATAAAGACATAGGAATTTGCAGACTTTGGATCCATCCCAGTTTGGCTTTGTCAAAGGCAGATCATGCCTTCTAAACTTGGTTGACTTTTGAAACAGTCACCAAAGCCATTGATGAGGAAAGGCAGTCCATACAGCCTACCTCGATCTGGCGAAGGCCTTTGATACAATACCCCACTCGGGTATCATTGAAAAACTCATCAGCTTAAATGTTAACCCATACATCACAAGATGGGTTGCAAACTGGCTGAGTGACAGAACCCACAGGGTCAGAGTTGCTGGCGCCATGTCAGACTCAAAGCCTGTCACAAGTGGTGTACCACAGGGCTCAGTCCTGGGCCCACTCTTGTTTGGCATCTACTTTTCCGAAGTACAAGCAAACACAGGAGGGTTATGGCTGACAAAGTTTGCAGATGACTGCAAACTGGGCGCCATAGTAGAAAACACATCTGACACAGATATCCTTCAGAAGGGTCTCACAGAAATGGATAACTGGTGCCAGAGCCATGGCCTAAAGTTAAATGCCAAAATGCATAGTCATACCCTTCGGGAAAAACAAGGTTACCCCTAGCTACCAAATAGGTGGCAATCCACTGAGTACAGAAGAAGTTATCAGGGACCTGGGGACCCAGGTTGATAGTAGTCTGTCATTCGACACCCATGTAGCTAAAGTAGTTAGGAAGACCTTCTACATTGCCCACCTTATCATGAAGGGATTCTCATCTAGATCAAGGGAGGTCATAGTCTCCCTATACTCATCACTCATCAGACCAATGATTGAGTACAATGCCCCATTCGGAATGTATCTGACCCGACACTTGCAGCAGCTGGAGAGGCCACAAAAGTTCCTCACCAAAAGGATAAAGGGTCTCAAACATCTGTCCTATGCTGCCCGACTGAAAGAACTCCAGCTCTATTCAGTCGCTTGCTCAGAGGTGACCTTTGCCTAACATACAAGGCCATGTCAAACCCAGATTTGATGAATATGCTTCACCTCAAAAATCTAGATCCGTCAGAGCCACAAGGGCGGAGACTTAAACAACCACGGCTATTAATAGGACGTGCTGGAGGGATAGATTCATCACCCAAAGACTCCCTATGCTGTGGAATAAAATCCCGGTATATGTGAGGCAGAGCACCTCGCTGGCCTTGTTCAAGAGAAATCTTGACCAATGGATGGGAGATCGCAGATATACCCCAGGGATTACCTCAGTGTCACTGCTCAACAGAGGCACAGCAAAATAATGGGTATAGTTCCCCATACTAAAGGGGTGGCGTAAGCCACAAAACTATGGGCTAGGCTTGTAAATGCCCTCGGGCAGATAGCCTAGTATGAACCTATGAACCTATGAACCTATGGGAGAAGTCTGTACAGATCCAGAGCATATCAAAGGGGATATATGTCTCAAATTGGCTGGGAATGTCTAGATATCCCAGAAGTATAAGTATAGCGGTGCTGGAGCTAGGGTAGCCTGATTTATGCTGCTTGGCTTGCTGCTGTCACATTACTCACCAGATTAAAAGGTTAAAAAAATGAAATGAAATGATTCTCTGGTCATTTGGTATTTAAGATATCAAGCAGATATTTATTAATGTAAAAGTAATTCTTCAAGTAAGTTGAACTCATAGTGCTTGCTTTACCTTTGATTACTAATTTAAGTCAATGAAATACTCTCCATGTCCTACTGGAGTCATAGCAGAGCTTCATCAGCAATCATTCACATGATTATTCATATTGTTGAAGATTACAAAGGACCTTTAGTCTCTTCTTCATGGATTGTATTGATTGCCCATGCACCAAGACAGTTATAAATGTAGGTGAACCCATCCTATTAATTCTGAAGATATGAAAGAGGGGAAGTGTTACTTCTTAGAATTTAGGGGATTGCAGATGGGTCCTTAAACCATGTTTCTCTGGTAGTGGAGAACCCTACAGTCCTTTGAGTAAGGAAATTGAAAGATTTTCAAATTTTCATATTTAGACTTCAGAAATTAAGGAAAACATCCCAGTCCATTATTCTTCCTAGATATGAATGCGGACTAGCTCATAATTTAGTTTTATTTTGCTTAAATTATTACTGTGGGCAACAAACTTCCTTTTGAAGCTCAGTCCCTGAAGAAATGGCTGAAGTCCATCACCTATAAACAGAGTAGCAAACTACACTATCTTTTCATGCAGTTAAAAACTAAATATCTCATGAAAGAGAACTCCACCAAAACTGATTTTTAAAGGCAGTTATCACTGCTGTAAATCAAGTTGTCAAGGAAGGGGATTCATACACTATGTGAGTTTTGCCAGCATGAGTAGTGAGTGGAGAGTATCTGCCTATCACTCTGTATTACCCTCAGAGTGAAGGGTTACATCTCAGTCACCCTCTGAAGAATAATAGGCTGAAGCAGTCCGCAGAACTGTGTAATCTTTTTAGTTTCATAGACACATCTATCATGTTGGGCTTAGGGAGGCAAATGACTGTAAATTGCTGCTTATACAGTTTAGTGCAATGCTTTGGATTGGATTATGAGCTGTCAGTGACACTAGCAATGTTATGTAGGGCAAGATGCTGTGCTAGCCTTCAGAATTCATAGCTGCTCTTTGTGGTTTGCTCACAAACAATGCCTGCATAAATACAGGAAAATCTGCAGGTGTAAGCCTGCATTTAAATTAATATGTCTCTGAGGTTCTGTTCTTTCTTTTTAGGGATGAATTCATATGGATATTTGTCTGAAAGTCTGTTCTGTCTTGCCAGATCTTTCTAGAGATCTGGGGGAAGTAGTTAGTGGCTTGTTACTGTTGTCTTCTGATGCAAGGAGGTTTGATAAACATTTTAATATGGTTACACCTCTAGTATAAGGTCTAATTTTGAGCATATATGACATTTTCATGGTAAGCATGTAACAGTAGCTATAACATGATGGAAAATCATCAGTTAGAAGGACAGAAAAGTATAGCGTGTGAAGTCCCTGCTTTCCTCCTGCCTGAGTACTCCTATATGGAATAATATGTTGTTCAACATGGCATAGATACTGACTGTTCAAAAGCTTTCAGTTGTTCTCATTCCCTCGAAAGGAGCTCTTTGAGTTTGTATGCACTCCCAATGGGCATGGACTGAGCTATTTATAAAATGAAGTTATCACATCACAGGTCATGCAAATGTTCATATTTCTAACAATCAGTATTACTAGAAAGCTACAAATGGCAAACGATAAAGCACCAAGCAACCTTTTTAATGTTTGCATTCATTTAATCCTAGGTGTTAAACTGGATTTTATAAGCTGCAATAACCACATCAATATGAATTGTGGCATGTTGCTTAAACAGTTTATGATATCTCCTTAATTATTCAAGCAACACACATACTGCCAGCAGGATTTTCTTCATACAACTGTGAGCATTCATATGAGGCTAAGTAGTTCTGTCTATGTCACCTAACTGTTGAGATACTTAGAGAAATATGAAAATAATTACAATACAAATAATATTCAATATCCCCTTTATCTGCACTTGAACTACTAATGCAGTTGTGTTTGCCATTGTGTATAATTTTAGATTAAATCTTCTAATACCATGTGTGAAGCATGCTTTTGGAATTATTAATACAAATATTAATGAGCAATATTTGAAGCCCAGACATGTTAGTAGAATGAAATTGCAGAAACTCCTCGAGGCATGGGTAGGATGTAATGAATTAAGGTAGACAAAAACTCAGAACTAAGAGACTGTATGAGATGAAAGTTTTTTGGGTCACAGAGTAATAGCTGACCCCTGTAAACCAGTGTAAAAATGTAGACACACACACACACACACACACACACACACACACACACACACACACACACACACACATGCACGCACACACACACACACCTCTTTGTTTTTACATCAGTTCTTTAATCAGTACTGCTTTAGTGTACTTGATATACACCACACTAAGCTTCAATAACAGGTAAAGAAACATCATAGCTTAATTAAATATTATTAATTATGAAATATTTGAATTATCACAAAATATCATCAATATAGAAAACAACCATAGTGCAGGTAAATACTGGCAAAAATATGTTGCATTCTTATTGTTTTATGATGTTCTGTAAGGAATTGCACTTACCACCTCTCTGCTACATGGGTCTACATGCAGATACACAGTCTGTCTGTACTGTTGAAAGTATTCACAAAAAGAGAACCCACCAGCATGGACCAGGAGCTGTGAGAAGTTTAAGATGAAAATAAAACAGCAACTGGTTTTAGTTCCCAAAGGTAATACCAAATTCCAGCAATGAGTGCACAAATAGAGATTCTACGATGTAAACCATAAGTTGTAGTTGAATAAACGCTGAACCAAGGATCTTCAAAAAGAACTTTTATTCGACCAAACAGCAAAAAAACAGTTTAACCAAGCGCTTTCGCCTGGACTATTCCAGGCTTTTTCAAGGTGAAAATGTAAGTGCAGCAGTGCTGGTTAAATACACAAACTGATTAACCAATAATGCAATTAAGGAACAATTAGAAAACAATTAAAATTCAAGAAAAAATGTACATTTAAAGTGCCAAAGTGCTTTCTTCTCCTCAGTATAAATCTAGTGAGAGACTTCAATAAGTTTTTTTATGTATTTAGTTTCTCTTATTTATTAAGTTAATATTATTTATGAAACTACATATAACTGAGGGTTTGTTAGAGCCATTAAAAACCAAATATAAAAATGGTAGAATAAAGTATAAAATCATAATAAACAATATTCTCATGTTTAGAATGTATTAATGTGTAGAGATGACTAAACTGTTTAAGATGTCACAAATCTTACCATACTTAATAAACTTGGGTATCCTGTTTATGTAAAAATACTTCTTTAACCAATACATCATCTCAAAATTACATTGTTTGTGTGTGACACATTTACCTTAAGTCAGACTAAACATTAAAATTAATATATATAAAAAATCAAATAAAGTCAACTTAATTTAAAAACATTTTCTGTTTTTTAAAAGTACAACTGTGTTTTATGCATTATAACAAACAAAGTTAAAACACATGAAAATGTTATAAACCCATCATAATTTATTTCTTTTAACCTTCAGTATGCTGCTAATACTAATACTGTCGTTCATACCCGGTTCTTTTGAAGCATCCAACTTGATTTGCCAAGTTAACTCCCTAGTTTCTAAATAACTTTCCCAGTCACCTCCCCTTGGGTCTAATACAACCCGTTCAAGGACAAAAAATTTTAAGTTCATATTAGTACAAATTAAGGAGTGTTTATAAAATGCGTTTGTGTTTTTCTTTTTTTCTATCTCGTATATGTGCTCATAGATTCTTTTTTTGAGCATTCTAGTAGTTTTTCCAACATAGAATCCTAGACAAAAAGTACATAAACCTAAATAAACTACTCCCCCTGTGTTACAGTTGTGGTAGCCTGTTGGCCTGAAAACTAGATTCCTAGATGGTAATGAAACTCCTTCTGCATTCAACAGGTAATCACACTGTTTGCACATACCACACTTGTATGTGCCACTCTTTCTACAAGAGGAAGTATTATTGGTCAGCTGCCTTGGAATGGAATTTTGTTCAAATCTTCCTTTTAGGTTGATGTCACATTTTCTAACAAACGTTACTGAATCTGGTAAATAAGCCTTTATCTGTTCTTGCATGGTCAAGATAGGCCAAAAAGCTGTTAAGGTGTCTTCTATGAATCTTGAGTCATTGCTAAAGGTGTAAATGAAACTTTTCTGTGTTTGATTTCGTCCTTTTTTGTTATTAGTTGGTAGTGGTAAGCCTTTGCTAAGAAGGGGAAAGAAATGGGAGTCCCTTTTGTCTAGAACTTCCTTTGTAATGAATTTAGTTAACTGTGATGGATAGCCTCTTTCTGAAAATATTTTAGTTAAGAAAGCAACTTCTTCTAAAAATCTTGCTGTTGTACTGCATATTCTAGATGCTCGAATCAGTTGGCTTCTAACTATGCCCCTTTTGGTGTATTCTGGGTGCGAACTTTCAAAATGTAAAAATGTGTTAGAGAAAGAAGGCTTCCTGTATATAGTTGATTGGAAGTGATCACTTTCAGTGTTCTTAACTAAAAGGATGTCTAAATAGTGTAATGAGGTAGTACTAAGTTCATAGGTAAATGACAGAAAATCAGTAGTTCTATTTATGTACCCAAAAAATTCAAGAAAAGTTTCCTTAGAGCCTTGCCATAAAATGCAGATGTCATCCAAATAGCGTTTGTAAAATACAATCTGCTCTTTCCATGTAGAAGAATGTATAAACATTTCCTCCCATTTGTGTAACACTATGTTAGCGTAGGATGATGCACAAGGGTTGTTCTGCCTAAAAAATTCTCCATTGAAAAAGATGTAGTTGTTATTAAGAATTATCCCCATAAACTCAATAAGTATGTTTATTTGGTTATTACTGAGGTTACCTAAGTGGGTTAGAATGTCAGAAAACCAATCTAGTCCTATGTCATGTGGTATACTCGGGAAAAGTTCTACTACATCAATAGTAATCATTAATAGGCTACTACTACTGATGTTTGGGGGAATACTAGCTAGGAACTCCCAAGAGTCTTTGCAAACATGGGGAAGTTTGGAAACCACAGATTTAATACTATGTTCGACATATTTACCCAGAGGTTCAGTAATACTATAAGCTCCTGCAACAATAGGCCTAAATTTTAAAGGGACTATACCCTTATGGACTTTAGGTATGCCGAATAGTATAGGCGTTTTTGGATGTGGTACATTCAAGTAGTTAAATAGCTCTTCATTTATTACACCTTGGAGCAAGTGGTCATTTAGTATGTACTTAATATTAGCATGTGCAACATTCAGTTCATTGATGGAAGCCTGTTCGTATGTCTCAGTGTCTTGTAAAATATTATGCATTGCATTGTCGTAGTCTAATTGACTCATAAGCACCATTCCACCCCCTTTATCCGGTTTCATAACTCTTGTTTTATGTGTTTTTAGTAAATTAATAACTTCTTCAAGTTGTCTGTTAAAGTTGTGCACAGGGTTACACCTGTTTTCCAAATTACATCTGAAGGTTTTCTCTATAAGTTCTTCAAATGTTTTCAAGCTGGGGTGCAAAGGGGGATTGAATGTGCTGGACCTAGTAATGCTACTAGCTGTTGTGTTTTGTCCCTTAAAGTAAATAGACAAATTCAAATTTTTGATGAAGAGTTTTAATTCAATAATTAATTGTGGTAGATAAGAAGGTCTAGCTGGAATATAGTTCAAGCCTTTAGTAAATAGCTCAAAAAAGACAGGGGTAATGTCTAAATCTGTATAGTTGTAAATGTTATAATTATTAAGAGAGACAACTATGTTGCTGTCATTGGGAGATAAACGTGCAAGGTTACAAAAATTATTGTCAAGTAACTCCAAGTTTAATCCCGAACTTAGTTGTGGGTCCTCCCCCACCCCTGTTGGAATGGGGTGTTCAAGTTCCTCCCCATCGGTCTGCCCTGGGGATGAAAAATGAATTGTTGTTCCCTTTCTGTGCTAATCTTTCACTCCGGGGTTCAGTGTTAGGTATATTTCTAACATTTTGATTGCCAGTTCTAATCTCAGATTCTTCTGAATTAACTCCTGTAACTCCCTTACTTCTAGTTCCCATGGGGTAAGCTCTACCCTCTCTATACTCCAGCAGGTCTCTATCTAGTTTTTTTATTTTCCTGTCTATAACTTTTAGACAGTGTTGATCTACTTCTAAAAACACTTCATCGTATTTCTTTTTATGTCTCAAAAAATTCCTGTGTTGCACAATATCATCATTCATAATATTAAGTTCATTCAGCAAAATATTACTCTTGTTCTGATAGTCCTGGACCATAAGGTCAAGCATTTCAAGGCCAGTTCTGTTAAACAAATCAAGCAACTGTGTGTGAAGTACTGAACCCACAGTTGCATTATTAAATTTGTAGCTCCTTAAGCCTTAACATTGATGCACTCTTTTAAATAATTGATCTCTAGTTGCCAGTTCTTGTAGGTATATAACTTGTTACTAAATGAATCAAAATCAAAATCAAGTTGCTGGTTATTGTTGTTAAATGTACCTTTAGTGAACTCGGTTGGAGCTCAGTCCATTTTAAGTTAAATGTTTTCAACGGCTTCACCATTCGGTGCTCTGTTGTTGAAAATTTGCAACCTGTCGGTTCCTACGTTGTGGCTTGTTCCAGCGGTGCCATTGTTGTAAATCCTTGTCCGTTGCCAGCAGCTTGCTGTTGGTTTCCCGAAAAGAAAAAGGAGTCCGAGGCCGGAATGCGTCTGGCCCGATAGGGTTTTGTTAATGTTCATAATGAGTACCAGAACTTTGTTGAATTCGGTGCGAGAGTCACGACATCGTCAGAGTCATCCCTTAAAATAAGGGGTGTGTTCAACAGATCCGAAACTGGTGGTTCTTCCGCCATACCAAGAACCAAAAAAACGAACTAAAATTCAAAGAAGTCACAAAGGACCAGGAGCTGTGAGAAGTTTAAGATGAAAATCAAACAGCAACTGGTTTTAGTTGAAAGTTGAAAGTATCAGGCTCAGTGCAGCACTTCTTTATATACTCACTTTAGTTCTGACTACAGGAGGCCCCATCAATGTCTTCCACAGACAATCAAAGTTGCTTTTGATACTGAGATAAAGCATATAAAGCCTCTTTTCTCAAAAACAGTGGTACTTTACTCAGTGAATGAAAGGCCGCGGTGGTGCAGCGGTTAGCATTGTCGCTTCACAGCAAGAGGTTCTCCGGCCCGATTCTTGTCTGGAGAGCCGTCTGCGTGTTCTCCACATGGTCGAGTGACTTTTAAAGAAATGCAGGTAGGTGCGTGCATGAATGGGTGTGCCTTCATTGAAGGTTGGGCATCAGGCTGGCAACTCCACACCATAAAAATCCACTGCCAATCATAAGTAAACCGGCGTTCCACTGTGACGATCCCTAACCGGGAAAAGCCAAAAGACATTACTTACTTTACTCAGTGAATGCCTTCCAGCCCTCTGGCTCCCTTATCAGGACTTTCCTGTTAAAAGTTGACCCTATATTAAAGTCTGAACTCTGGAATCTTGTAGCTCTCTCTCTTGCTAAACTCAGCATACTTACTGGTTAAATAGACCTTCAGCTACCAGGTGAATGAATGAATCCCTGGATACATTGTGGGTAAAATGTTCTTTCTGCTAAATAGGAAACTCCTGCTGTCTATAGATACTGTGTATATAAAAAGGAGCACCGGTCAAGGGAAGTATAACACAACCCATACATACATACATAACCCCACCTTTTTTTTTTCCATTTTTGCACATAGGGGTGGAGTGTCACATCAACAGTGACAATCATCCAGAGCTGATATTCATACCAGTGGGTGCCTACCTTGCCACGGAATTATATCACAATTATTTTAACTACTTACACTTGCCCACTTCAATTTGCAATAGCATCTTTCCTTTTTTTAAATCCATCTGCACACCTGTGTTAGATAGAAGGTGATAGAGAAGAAAGAGGAAAGGTCATCTGCGTGAAGCTTAGTTAGTTACAAAAATAAAGCAGACTCCATGGGACACTGTCTTTCTTCAGCCATTTTATTCACATACTTATGCATTCATATGAAAATACTGAAATCTCAGAACATCATTGTTATTTGCAGGATATCACTCTGGGTGAAATGTCAGACTTTTTGATTCCATCATTTGCACTTAATTACTTTAAAGAATCAGCTCCTTGCATACTTGTTAGACAAGCACGGGTGACTAGCTCTTCAAGAAGATAACTTACTTGGTTTTCCCTTAATTACCTGTTCTGTCACTTTGATAAAACAAAATGATAGCTGAAAAGTAATGCACAGAGATAATGCTCAACAGTGCTTATTAAAGATTTAAGAAGTTCAATACATGTTTTTATAGAAATTGATGAGATTGTGGTTACTACCCATGATAAGGAGTTTTTGTTCAGCAGAAAGCAGTTAAAATAACGTGTTTAGTATTATACATAAACATATATTGTGTAGCTATCTGAAAGGCATAAATGCACAAGAAAAGCATACCTCAAGAAAACAGCATGAAGCTGTCAAATATGTCTTTCCACAACAATTTTCTGCAGGGGGACTTTCTCCCGTGGTCTGCACTGCATCCAGGAGGATTTGTCCCTGTAGCACCTAACTAATGCTACCAAAATGTTCCAGTTTGGTGGGTGAAATAATTACCCCCACCCCAATCATATTTTCTTACTTTTTGTCTTCATACTGCCATCCATTTCACACACACACACACACACACACACACACACACACACACACACACACACACACACACACACCACCCATCTTGTCTATGAAAAAGGGCAAACTCTGATATTTTTGTAATTCTATCATTCAAAAAGCACAGCTGTGTGTGTGTGTGTGTGTGTGTGTGTGTGTGTGTGTGTGTGTGTGAAATGTTTCCATCTATTATATCCTTACTTCCTTTTTGCTTTCTACTTGAACATTTATTAAACTGCATACATTTTTTGTGAAATATATTTAGCATAACCTCTCTGCAGTACTTTGCAACAGTCATTTTGTTTTATGACTGAAATTGAAAAGATAATTAAAAGACAATTAAATGTTATAAAACATTTGTAGAAACTCTCATGTTCTTATCTAATATTTATCCCAGGAGCTGATTCTTTGTGTCAGCTTTTAATTAGAAGTAATTTGGAGTAAATGAATACAACTGTATGAAGCCAAAAGCATGTGCAGTGTTATAAATAGCATGGTGCTTTATATAAAATGCATGAGACTGGACCTTTAAGCCAAGCACATTTATAGAAGAAGCTTATGGAGAAAGTTCATCATAAGTTGCTGCAGTATTTTACAGGTACCCACTTAAAAAAACATAGCCAGTTTAAAGAAATCTGCAAAAAATAGCATTTAGTACATTTGCATCAGGTTTAAACACGTCACTGGTTAAGCTAAGATCTAAACAGTCTACTGAAATGGAAGCAAAGGAATGTTTTCTTTTCACATCAAAAAATATAAAATTACTAGAAATGTCAGAGTTTACAGACTGATATTTCAACTTAGCCTTTATAAGTGTGGTACTATAAATCTTCATCCCATCATAGAAATAATCAAACTCTTACACCAGATCTCAATGATCTCATGAATAAAAACTTGATTTCACTTCTTTGGCAGTTTGTATTTTGACCAGAATTTTCGTTGGCAAATACAAACTGAATGTTCAAAGTATACCACCTTTATTACTAGTTTATATATTGATTTTTTTATTTTATTTTTATTTTACATTTGTTGACCGGGATAGTCTGACTAGATACATGTCCATTTTCAGCAGAGGCCCGGGGAGAACATCTCCAAACTTACAAACAACTAAAGACTAGCAAGTTACAGTATATGCAAAAAGCCTATGAAGAATACAGTTTATATTCAGAAATATATACAAATATGTTAGTTTCTCTTATCAAAGTTATAGGTGCAGCTATATACAGAATATCTGCAAAGATGTTACAGTTTCTCTTTTCAAACCTTTTAGTGTAAGAGGTAAGTCGCTGTGAATAAAAAATTTCAGGGATATGGAAGTAGATGAGGCTTTAGTCAGGGTTAGAACAAGGACATAACCAGTGAGTTTTAAAATATTGGGTTAGATTTTTTTTGAACTAATTAAGGGAGGGGTTCAGAGTAAGGTCAGATGGGAGCGAATTCTAGATTTTGGCTACTAAATTTGCAAACAAAGATTCTCTAGAGAGGTTGTTAGCTTTAACAGATTGAACCAAAAGTTTTGTAGTGGAACGAAGTGGCCTAGTGTTTTTGTTGGGATGAATAATGTTTTTAAGGGAAGGCATTTTTTTCTGGATGGTTAAAAACCTTGAATGCTACAGTAAGTTGATTATATTGAATTAGCCTGGGGAGTTCTAACCATCCTAAGAGGTTTAGGTTTTGATAATGGTGTGACCTGTACGGAGTTCCTGTTGCAAACCTGCAAATTTGATTGTAGCAGCTAGAGAGTTTGCTGAGATCAGTTTTGTTCAAGTTAGTGAGTATTGGTGAGGCATAAGTAGAGATGAAAGCAGATGGGTACGGGCAATAGCAGTCCTAGCTAGAAGGGTGAGAAAAGGTTTGTTTTTGTATAGGGAGCCAAGTTTTTTTATTAATGGTTTTAATTGTTTGATTTACGTGCATATCATAATTGAGGTTGTTGTCTATTATAACACCCAGGAGTTTGGCATACATATCTGGTGAGATTATGGTCCCATTGTTAGATGTTATAGTAAACAAAGGTTGAAAGGATTTCCGAGTAGGGGAGAAGAGCAATAGCTTTGTTTTATTAGGGTTTAATATCAGCTGTTGATTAGAAATCCAGTATTCCACTGTATTAAAGGATTTCTGGGTTAAACTAAGGAGATCTGCAGGGGTAGAGGCTGAGCAAATCAGGGTGGAGTCATCAGCATATTGTATACAGGTTGTGTCTGGGATTACAGTGGGGAGGTCATTGATAAAGATGGAGAAAAGAAGGGAACCTAATATGGAGCCTTGAGGGACACCAAGGGTAATGGGGAGAAGGGTCGAGAGTTTGTCCTGCCAAAGAAAGCCTGCTGTCTTCCACTAAGATAAGATTAAAACTACTGTATGGCATGGTCATTTAGGGATATTTTATTTAGGGTAAGTAAGAGTAGCTGGTGGTTAACCATGTCGAAGGCCTTGGAAAGATCGAGAAACAGGGCAGAAAATAGTTTGTTGTTGTTACGGCTGGAATTTATGACATAAGAAAAGGAGAGAAGGGCTGAGGTGGTACTGTGCTGTGGTCTAAATCCATGCTGGGAGTTGGCCAGAAGATTATGTTGAATAAGGTAGTGTAAGAATTGTTTATGGATACACTTTTCCATAATTTTAGCCAGAGGGGAAAGGATAGATATTGGTCTATAGTTTGACAGCTCAATGGAGCTGCCTCCTTTGTGGAGTGGTGTGACATGTGATATTTTCCAGATAGATGGGATAGAGGCTTCAGTTATGGTTCTGTTTATCAAAATAGAGATAGGGTATGCTATAACATCAGCAGCTTTTTCAGGCAGTTCGCAGGGAGGAAGTCAGTTGAAAGGGTGGGTGGTTTGAATTTTTTAATAAGGGGTCTAATGAGTGAAGGAACTTTTTGGAAGCTAAAGGAGAAAATGTCACTGGGTTAAGGGGTTTCAGCATTAGGACAAGTGGGTTTAAGTTTGCTAGCAAGGGCCTGGATGTTTTCTTTAAAGAAACTGTTGAAGGTGTTGGCAATGGACTCTGGCGATATTTTGGGTTGGGGCTGAGGGGGTTGGAGTTGTTGATTGCCATGGGTGCAGGAGTTTGTTAATACCTGCTTAGAACTTCTGTGGCTTGTGTGTTGTTTCTGCTGTAGATGGCATAACATTTTTTTTGTCTAGTAATATGGATTTGTTTGTATCATTCCTATACTGTCGAAATTTGAGTTGATCTTGTGGGGCTTTAGAGGAGCACCAGGTGTTACAGGCATTATTTCTTTGGATGATCTTTAGTTTGGTTTCTTTAGTGAGCCAGGGGGTAACTTTTGTCAAGGATGGCCAGGAATGTGTTATTAAAGTGTGTTACTGCCTCATCTAGTGGTAGTTGTTTTAGAATTGACCAACTGCATAATTTAAGTTCTTCTAAGAAGTTTTTGTTACTTCTTATTGTTTTATAGGTGGGTAGATGTGGGCATTAAACTTTATGCCTAATAGTATACATTAAGAAATTATCACTTAGATCTTCATGGAAAATACCTGATTTGTACATGTGATGGGGGCTTTTAATTAGTATCCAGTCTAGGATACTTTCTTTATTGTTAGGCTTGCTGATCCTAGTAGGGGAGGTTATAGTTTGTGTAAAACCATGTAGGTTTACATGGGTGGCAGGGGTCTCTGCAGTCCAGGTGTTCCAATCTATATTGAGGTCCCCTAGAACAATGGTTGCTTGGGGGTAGGCACTGGATAGCCAGTAGAGGATGTCTTCTAGGGTCCCTGAGTTATTACCTGGGGGAAAATAGACACATGCTATTTTTATACATTTGTTTTTATTTGTAGTTTGGAAATCATAATTTCTGCTTTGTTAAATATAGATGGTTGAAGGTTGTCTAGAGTAACATTTCGGGTGGTTTTATAGAGAACAGCAACCCCTCCCCCTTTCCTGGTAGTACGATCTAGCCTGAGTACATTATACCCTGGAGGTTGAATTTCATTTTCTGGTGTAGTTGGTTTTAACCATGTTTCGGTGAGACAAAGTATGTCAGGGGAGTAGGTTGTCTGGAGGGCATGGAGGTTGTAGACCTTATTGTTGATGCTTCTAATGTTATGGCAGGTCACTAGTGAGTTGGGGTGGTCTATTTAGGCTTTGTCTTATGCTTGGGCTGCTATGATTAGAGTTAATGTTGCCTGGGGACAGTGGCCCAGGGTTGGGGTGGATAGCTCCATCAATAATAAGGGTGTGGAGTAAACTAGCTATGAGCTTTAGAAATGTATTTATCAGTTTTTGGTAGCATTTAGTTTTGGTGTTAACATATCTGGGTATAACGGGGTGGGTGTTAGCAGGGGTAAAGGGGTTGGCATCGAGGGATATGAGTGAGTGGCCAGAAAGGTTTGAGAGGATTGGGATGGTAGTAAGGCATTTGGGATCGTTGTATCCTATATGGGATTGGTTTTCATAGATGGTGAAAGAATAAAGGGTTATTGTTAAATGTATGGTGTAGAGTAGAGGTGGTATTTTAGAAGACTTAGTAAGTATTAGAGACATAATGGGGGAATATACTACTGGTTGGTAGGCAACATAGGTGTAATAGTAGGTGGGGAGATAGTAGAAGGGGTGGGTTATAAATGAATTCCTGTTAATGGTTGGTGAAGGAGGGAGAGGGGGTGTGGCTGAGGGGTTATAAATTCAGAGGTACTGGGGGCATGTGGGAATAGGGGGCAAGGATGGGTGCAAAGCAAGCCCAGAGAGTGAGCAGAGTGGGGCTTAACCACACAAGAGGAATCCTCAGAGCCCGTGTTTAAAGTAAGAGGCTTTTTTCTTGCATTTTTACTTGCTTTAAACTGTAATCTATGCTCTGTTTTTAAACACAGACAGCAACTTTAACAGTACAATTTGGTGGAACTTTTTAGCATTAGGAGCCTTATTTAAGGGCTGGGAAGTTTGGTGCTGTTTACCCAGTATGGCTGAATTAAACTTTTTAGGCAGAAAGACTTTAGAAAAAATAGTAACCTTAGTTAAGTTTGTTATTGATGGTAGACCAGTGTGGCTGTCCATTTTTTTTTAAATTCCCAACTGGATGCAGTCCTTCTAACTGTGCGAGCCTTTCAGCGTGGTAGTTGTGAGAAAAGATAATACCTAATAAAAGATATTTAGTGTTAGCTCATCACCAGACATAGAAGTATAGCAAAAACAAAAATTGAATAGTTTTTCATGACACATATAACACAGGGACTGAGAGAAAAAGCATAATCCTTACATTATTAGTACACTGCACTGCCCTAAGAAACGGTTTCATGTATTTGGTAGCTAAATAGAACAAGTAAGCAAGATATAGTATATATAAGAAGAAGAAAACGCTAACCAGGGTCACACTATTCTGTATACAACATCTTTTATCTTTAGCTAGAAAATAAAGTTCAATGGTAGTAGCATTTGGAAAGTAGGCTGTTTATACAGAGTCTAGGATTTAAGAATTAGACTAAATACTGCAACAAAGTTATACTGATCCACAAACAATCACTTCAGTTAGCAGCAACAAAAAAGCATAAAATCAGTTGCCCAATGCATTCATCAGCCTCATGAATTAATGCACTTTTAAAAATTCAGAGTCAGCATAAGATTTCACATATTATGAAATCACCATTTGTATTTAATAGTAACTCAGAAAATTACATACCAAGTTACAGCAGGACAGCCGTCTGGGTCGGGAGCACTGGGGTGTTTGAAAAATGGAGGTTAATTGAGGTGGTTAAGTAACCTCTGATTGTTAGCAAGGCAGGGGGAGGGGAACATGCAAGGGGCTTAACTACACCAGAGGAATCCTCAGAGCCTGTGATTAAAGTAAAAGGCTTTTTTCTTGCTTTTTTTTACTTGCTTTAAATTCTAATCTATGTTCTGTTTTTAAACACAGACATATATATCATCTTCAGTACCTGGCTAATCTAACATTACACCTCCAGCTCTCTTACTCTTTTAACTTTCAACAACTCTTTAACTAACCATTAGTATTATCTTTTCTTTTCTTATGAACATTGTTTTGCAAAATTTTGAAACTATTTTATCCTGCTAAAATTTTCATCATATTGAATTTTGTTAATATATTTTTTTTATATTTTAACAAATTTATGATACTTGTATTTTTTCATATTCTGTGTACTCTTTCCTTCTGTGGAAGTTTTTTTCCCCTGGATCGCTGATGGGGTCTTTTAGTCCCAGGCAAACCATCTTGGTAAACTAATACAATAAATAAATGCACACATACACCCACACACACACACACACACACACACACACACACACACACACACACACACACACACATATATATATATATATATATATATATATATATATATATATATATATATATATATACATGTAGATAGCTATACACACATGTATATACACACAAATGTGTGTGTGTGTATATACATATATATATATATATATATATATATATATATATATATATATATATATATATATATATATATATATATATATATATATATATATATATATATATGTAGATGGGTCCCTATCAGTTGCTCGAGTTTTCAGAAACTGGAGCTCCACATGGTCAAGAATGTAGTGTGATCTTGGACTTGGTATATATAATTTGTGAGGGGTGTGAGAGGTTCAGGGGTCTGCAGAAAATGTAAGAAAGGTAGATTTTTGTGTTTTTCTTTTCTTTTTTTTTTTTTTTTTGATGTTCGAGTTTTCAGAAATTCAATCATATGGTCTCTTACATGTTTTTTTCGAGTTTCTGAAAAGTTGATCTTCTGACATAGACCCATATCTATATCTATATAGTGTGCTAGCCTGATATAAGCATTTAAAGTGTTTTTGTAAAATTTCATTGTATCTCTGTCTAAAAAAAAAAAAATATATTCTTGTTTCCCGCCTTTTCTAAGCTAGTCTAGTACAGTTTTCAGGTTCAGCTGAATTCAGGACTCTGGTATAAAGTTCCTGTGTTTCCCATATCCTTACTTGGATAGGAGGAAGCTTCTCTGTTCACCAGTGAGAGTGGGGAGCTTTGAGCAGCCTACCTGTCCCTGGAGGAGTGGTCACAGCCCAGCAACTTGTAGTTTTTCGGCCGTTTTGGGCTAACTCCTATCTCGTTCATCTCCCTGCCTTAAAACCCACATTTGTGCATTTTTTTGCTTGTATACTACTCAGCCAAGCTCCTTGTGGTGTCTTGTAGAGTACTACAAGCAGCAGAGTGACAAAAGAATGACTTTCAACTGATATAAGTATTTTTTTTCTATGGATTTTCTCCTGGGACTGCTAGTCTCGCCGAAAAGCGATTTCTAGCAATTCTGAGCTTTAAAAAACTCTTTGCTGCATACTAAAACTGTTTTTTTTTGCTGTTAGCACTTTTATAAGTTGTTTAAAGTCGTTTTTTTTGTACTATTTAACTCTTGTAGGTTACACACTAAAGTGCGCTAGCCTGATATAAGCATTTAAAGTGTTTTTGTGAAATTTCATTGTATCTCTGTCTAAAAAGAAAAAAAAAATATTCTTGTTTCCCGCCTTTTCTAAGCTAGTCTAGTACAGTTTTCAGGTTCTGCTGAATTCAGGACTCTGGTATAAGTTCCTGTGTTGCCCATATCCTTACTTGGATATGAGGAAGCTTCTCTGTTCTTCAGTGAGAGTGGGGAGCTTTGAGCAGCCTATCTGTCACTGGAAGAGTGATCACAGCCCAGCAACTTGTAGTTTTTCGGCCGTTTTGGGCTAATTCCTATCTCGTTCATCTCCCAGTCTTAATACCCACATTTGCGCATTTTTTTCACTTGTATACTACTCAGCCAAGCTCCTTGTGGTGTCTTGTAGAGTACTACAAGCAGCAGTGTGACAAAAGAATGACTTTCAACTGATATAAGTATTTTTTTTTCTCTGCATTTTCTCTTGGGACTGCTAGTCTCGCCGAAAAGCGATTTCTAGCAATTCTGAGCTTTAAAAAACTCTTTTTTTTGCTGTTAGCACTTTTATAAGTTGTTTAAAGTCAGGGTTTCTTTGTGCTATTTAACTCTTGTAGGCTACACACTAAAGTGTGCTAGCCTGATATAAGCATTTAAAGTGCTTTTGTCAAATTTCATTGTATCTCTGTCTAAAAAGAAAAAAAAATATTCTTGTTTCCCGCCTTTTCTAAGCTAGTCTAGTCCGGTTTTCAGGTTCTGCTGAATTCAGGACTGTGGTATAAGTTCCTGTGTTGCCCATATCCTTACTTGGATAGGAGGAAGTTTCTCTGTTCACCAGTGAGAGTGGGGAGCTTTGAGCAGCCTACCTCTCCCTGGAGGAGTGGTCACAGCCCAGCAACTTGTAGTTTACTGGCCGTTTTGGGCTAATTCCTATCTCTTTCATCTCCCTGCCTTAAAACCCACATTTGTGCGGCTTTGCGTGGTTTTGTGCACCGCGCAGCGCCGGTTAGCTAGGGTTAAATTATTCCAGGCACCACAAAGTCTGCTCTTCAATTTTTCCCTTAGACCTAGTCAAACTTTCAAATTAAGCACTCTAACTTTCCTTTTACAGCCCAGCACTTGCTCCAAACTCTCAGTAAGCACTAATAAACGCCAGCACAACACCTCCCCCTTTACTATACAATAGTTCAAGGCTCCCTATTTCGTCCCTACTGGGCAATCAGTAAAACAGTTCAATTATCCATACAGGCATGTCCAAAGGGCAGTTTCAGGTATACTCTCCAGTCCAGCTGGTGAATCTGGGAATCTTGAGGCAATGTTACACTTGTCTCATGTACACGGACAACCCTCTCCTCCTTCCAACAAACACAAATGTATGTTAGAGATGCAACTATACAGTCAAACTGGAAGCCAAGATCTCTCAACCCAAGGCTGGAATAGCCAGTCAGAAGGAGAAGGGAAACACTTGCACTTCACTTCCAGTCTCACATAAAACAGACATACATTCACCAGTAAACAACACACATAAATACTCAAAAACATACTCAGCGGCCCTTAATAAAAATCTACCTAAGCAGCAGAGACCTTCAAAGCTGACATCCAAGCAACATCCACCCTCAAACAACAACCATGTATCACATACACTCACAAAGTCAGTGTGCCACGCAACCACAGCCCTTAAGGCACAACAACACACCCAATACACTAGTAATAGGTGACTCTATTGTCAGGCACACTGATGTCCCACTCACTAGACTGAACAAGGAGAAGGTTACTGTGAGCTGCCTGTCGGGTGCCAGGATCTGCCACATAACACAAGCACTCAGGCCACTCCAAAACAAGTACAAATATGACTCTGTCATTGTACATGTTGGTGTGAACAACCTGAGATGTACCTCCCTAGACTACATGAAAAGAGACATAGAGGAGATCTCTGATCATGTAGCCCAGGCCGGTATGACCCTGACCCCGAGTAGCATCTTGCCCTCACCAAGAATGATGCCATAGTATGAGTAAAAAATGATCAGTTTTAACAATTGTTGTTATTCAAAAGGGATCCAGTGTCTGTCATCCTGGGATGACATGCTCGACAAGCCACGCTGCTTCGCCAGAGATGGCTTGCACCTGTCACCCTTAGGCTTTCAAATACTGGCCAAGGCTCTTGCCACCCCCATAGTGCCTTTTTTAGGCAAGGCTCAAAAAACAAACCCGCCTCCATAAACAACACAAGAAACCAGAAACTGAGGGTAATGCTACTCAATGCCAGAAGTTTAAACCTCAAAATGCATGCACTCGAGCCACTCCATAGCATGGAGCAAATTGATATCTGTGCAGTAATAGAAAGCTGGTTCAAAACTCCAGAGAGCACCCCAGCACTACCAGGCTACAACTCATACCATAACTTTCGGCCCCAGAACCAGGACCGAAATACAAAAGGAGAGGGGTGTATCAATTTTCATAAAGGATACCACACCTCCAGGTTAGTAACACAGCACGAGGCCTCAGAGACCATCCATGTGCAACTAACAGTGGGCAAAGCTGCTTTTCAGATCATAGCCTGCTACAGATCACCTACCTTGTCTCAGGATGCCCACTCAGCATTCCTGAGAACATTGGAAAATATAAATTTCCTACCTAACACCATGATAGTGGGAGATTTCAACTACCCAAACACTGACTGGGAGAATCACTGAAGTACTAACTCCTTTGCCCAACACTTCCTAGAGTTTATAAACTCAAATGCCCTGGAAAAGCTGGTCACCATACCCACAAGAGGTGACAACATACTGGACCTGATCATCACCAACATGGGGGATCAGTGCTCCACACCAGAGGTAAACCCCTAGCTGGTAAGATCAGATCATAAACTAATCACACTGGACATCCACATCCCGACCCCACCCCCAGTCAAGGAAACCACTGTGAAAAACTTTTCAAAAGCAAACTTCACACTTCTCAAGACCAAGGTGGAAAGTTTCAAAGCCCCCTTGCTAAAGGATAATGCTACCCAAACAGCAGAATCCTTTACAAGTGCATTCTATGAGCATCTACAGGGATGCATGGATTGAGCCATCCCAAGTAAAACCAAGACTCACTCCTCCAAAAAGAGGAAACCAGTCTGGTGGTCCCCGGCCATAAATAAGCTATACAACAAAAGGAGGAAACTACTACATAATAGAGCAAAATCCCAAAAAGGAAAGGCATCACTGATCAATATTAGCAAGAAGCTACAATCCCTCATAAAATCATCCAAGGCCAGTTTCGAAACAAAAATTGCCAAGGACTCTAAAGATAACCACAAAGCCTTCTTTAGCTATGTCAAAAATCTAGGTGACAACTCTCAGATATGCTCTGAGCTTGTGCAAAATGGCAAAAAATAGACTGAAACAACTGACATTACCAACATCTTGGCTGACAAGTTCAGTGCAAACCTCACCTCCCCCCTCACCCTCAAAAGGGCCTGTGTCCATCCCAGAAGAATGCAGAGCCCCAGACATCATGGACATGCAGGTAAAAACAGCCCTCTCCAAAGCTAAGAACACAGCATCAATGGGACTGGATGGTGTCCCAGGCTACATCTTACACGAGCTCCAAAAGTAACTAAACCCTCACCTAAATTCACTGTTCAGACTCAGCCTTACCACAGGCTATGTACCCAAAGAATAGTATACAGCAATAGTCATCCCACTTCACAAAGGTGGTGCCACAACATAACCTGGGAACTATCGCCCTATAAGCCTGACTAGCCTGGTCTGCAAAGCTATGGAGCAAATCATCATGGAACTCATAAACAGAGACAATGGGAAACTCCAGACACTGGACCCTACCCAATTCGGCATTGTTAAAGGCAGATCCTGCCTCCTAAACCTAGTTGACTTCTTTGAAACAGCTACCAAGGCCATAGATGAAGGAAATGTAGCCCACACAGCCTACCTGGGCCTCACTAATGCCTTCAACACCATTCCACACTCTGGCATCATAGACAAGTTTACCAGCTTGAACATTAACCCCTATGTCACGAGATGGGTGGCCAACTGGCTCACAGATAGAACACACATGGCCAGAGTTGCGGGTGCCATGTCCGACTCTAAACCAGTTACAAGTGGCATCCCACAGGGCTCGGTTCTGGACCCCTCCTGTTCTGTATATAATTCTCTGAGGTACAGGCAAGCATGGGAGGACCATGGCTGACCAAATTCGTAGGTGACTGCAAACTGGGGGCCATAATCGACTCTCAGGCTGACACAGACATCCTCCAGAAGGGTCTTACAGAGACAGATACCTGGTGTCAAAACCATCGTCTCAAGCTGAATGTCAAAAAATGCATAGTCATCCCCTCTCAGAAAAACAAAGTGCCCACGAATTACCACATAGGTGGTAATCCAATAAGTACAGAAAATGTAATTAGGGACTTGGGGACACAGGTAGATAGCAACCTCTCCTTTGATAATCACATTGCCAAAGTGGTTAGAAATTCCTTCTATGTAGCCCACCTAATCATGAAAGGGTTCACCTCTAGATCAAGATAAGTCATTGTGTCTCTCTACTCATCACTCATTAGGCCCATAATAGAGTACAATGCCCCATTTGGTATGTACCTTACTCAACACCTACAACAGCTGGAAAGACCACAGAAGTACCTCACCAAGAGGATCATGGGCCTCAAAGAGATACCCTATGCAGCTTGACTAAAGAAACTCCAGCTCTACTCGGTTGCTTACCGCCTGCTCAGAGGTGATCTCTGCCTGACGTATAAGGCCATGTCCAACCCGGAATTAATGGACATGCTCCACCTCAAGAAAACCAAATTTCTTAGAGCCACACGCTCCAGTGAATTAAACCTTAGCACAACAATAAACAGGACATGCTGGAGGGATAGATTCCTGTCCCAGAGACTTCCCTCACTCTGGAATAGAATCCCAGTTTATGTTATGCAGAGCCCCTCACTGACTCTCTTCAAGAGGAATCTTGACGAGTGGATGGGAAATCGTAAATTTACCCCTGGGATCACATCAGTGGCCCTGCTAGACAGAGGCCCAGGAAACTAATTTAAAAGGAGGCGAAAGCCAACACATTCTGGCTAGGCTTATAAATGCCCTTGGGCAGATAGCCTAGTACCTACCTATGAACCTATATACCTATATATATATATATATATATATATATATATATATATATATATATATATATATATATATATATATATATACACACACACACACACACACATATATATATATATATATATATATATATATATATATATATATATAGTTTACTATCAATATCGTGAAAGGCTAAACATATTCTGTTAGCAATATCGAAGTAATCCGCTGAACCCAGAATCTCAATTGCTACACAAGGTGGCCCCAAATGATCGACACATTTGAGTCAACATTATCACCGAAAACATTACATGATATCTGTATAGAAGCTGATATAAATCAAACCCCTATATGACATATCACATTTTTACAGGGGGCAAGCCCCCCCTCCACTCCCCCTGTGGGGGGCTGCACCCCACACACTTCCTGCTAATAATATATTCCAACTCTGAGATCGCACTATAGTGGGAATATGGATGAATTTCCAATCCCCACTGTACTGCAACCTCCATACAGTTTGTCAAACACGTGTGTTCCACTACCCCATACACTTGACATTGTGTGAACGACAATCTCCATACTGACAGCTTGTCATTCGCACAATTGATAGTAGTCCTATTTATATCTATATATAATATATATATATATATATATATATATATATATATATATATATATATATATATATATGTGTGTGTGTGTGTGTGTGTGTGTGTGTGTGTGTGTATGTACACACACACACACACACACACACACACACACACATACACACACACACACACACACACACACACACACACACACACACACACACACACACACACACATATATTGGTGGCCGCAGTGGTGCAGTGGTTAGCAGTGTCACTTCACAGCAAGGTGTTCTCTGGTTCAACTCCCAGCTAGGGTGCTTCTGTCCTAGAGTTTGCATGTCCTTCCTGTGGTCATGTGGGTTTCCTCTAGGCACTCCAATTTCCTGCCACAATCCAAAGACATGCAGTAGGAGGATTAGACACTCTAAATTGGCTGTAGGTGTATGTTTGTGTGTGTGTGAGTGGTACAGAAGAAGTAACATGGCAGAGCTAGCCATTCAGCGGTGTAAACCTTGGCTTGAGATGATTGTCTCTGTTAAATGACACCCTGATCCCATGTGCAAAATGGGAAAAAAAGGTTAAGGATGGATGGATGGCTATATATATATATATATATATATATATATATATATATATATATATATATATATATATAGGAGTACTTAAATTCAAGCTCCCAATTGTCAGCACATAAAATTGACATTCACAATGCCGACATGTCATTGTGCATGCTCGAAGCATAACTTATATTATATCTTATATTGTCTATTTTACTCTGTGCATTATTATTGTGTGGTAATGTAAATGTTACATCTACTTACTCTCTATTTTATTACTGTATTTTATTACTGTATGGAGCTTTTCACCCCAGGGCCTCTACTGAAAATGGGCAGCTCTGCCCAGTCTGACTTTTCTCGGTAAACAAATGTAATGTATAATAAAATAAATAAATAAAACATAAAAAAAGGAAGTAACTTTAAATCATATACAATGCCTAAGGAAGGAGCATATTACCCAATACCAGGGACTGTCGATCTCACACACCTGTCAACCATGTTGTTGTATCTTTTGACTTTTCCCAGTTAGGGGTCGCCACAGCAGAACTTTGGTCCGCTAATTATTGGCAGTAGATTTTTATGTAGTGAGTTGCCAGCCCTGATGCACAACCTTCAACGAAGGTACGCCCATTCACGCATGTCATGTGTTTTGTTAACCAAAGTACGTTGACAAGAACAGATATCAACAATTGTGATGGCTACTTATTTTAAATGCTTTTATATTTATATTTCTCTCTCTCTGTCTTATACAGCTGTGATGCAGTTGGTTGCATTTTGTAGTGGTTGATGTTTATTATATTGACTGTTACATAATTCCTGCACTTTTCCCCTTTTCTTTGTGCTTGTGCAACCCTGCAGTAAGTATAGTAATCAGCAATGAGTTTGTTCAATGTTTTGTGTTTAGATCAAAGTCACCTGCAATTCGTGATTAGATAGATACACATCTTTATCTCTCTCTCTATTTATACATATATATATATATATATATATATATATATATATATATATATATATATATATGTGTGTGTGTGTGTGTGTGTGTGTGTGTGTGTGTGTGTGTGTGTGTGTTTTCCTGGAAGTTATATGTATTCATGAATTTTTTGTATTTATATGTGCTTATGTGTATGTTTTATCCATCTTAATTCACATATCAATAAATATACATTTGCATATGATTAGCTTCTTGTTCCAGTCAATGAACTGTTCCCTTGTATCCTCTACAGGGCTTCTGTACAGCAACATTTAATGAGAGTGATGGACTCCACATATAACTTCATAGTGGAGTTCATCTGGATCACCTGTTAACTATATATAAAGAATATATATATATATATATATATATATATATATATATATATAGAGAGAGAGAGAGAGAGAGAGAGAGACTGTTTGGTTCCTCCACTGCACTTATTATCCATATTCCAAATTTTGGGAGAATGTCTGTCCCTCAGGGCTTATTCTCCAACCATGTAACTGAGCTGAAAATGGAGGCTAAGACAACATATGTTTCCAAAACACCTTTTGGGTATTATTGGCCAGGTTTACTCACTTTATTGCACACTTAACCAGTTTAATGCAGTATGGATGAGGCTGGCAGAATGTCAGGGGCTGCACTTGTGTACTGTAACACATTATTTTATGAACATTAATACCGATACACATAAATGCGCAATAGATCGTGCAATTAACACCATCACTGTGCCTTTTGATATACCTTAGTTGTGCAAAGACAAAAGATCAATTACCTCACAAAAACAGACATCACAGCAACTACAAAAGAATAATATTGAAATTACCATTTAATTTGCAATTCTAAGCAGAGAAACTAAAACGTACAAACCCTCATGTGGTGAATGGATGGAGTTTAAATTCCACAACTGCCGCCAACTCTGTGATAAATGGGTATAGTCCTTAAATTCCACACTGCTGTTACCAATTTGAGTGAAGGGTGGATGGGGTTAATCCTAGCTCTGTCACCAAATATACCAAATAAGGGATAGAGGCCTTACATCAAATCTCATTGTTACCAAATAATGTAATATATGGATGGGATTTGAGTCCCACTGCTGTCACAAAATAATATGAGATGTACATTGGCACCTATTAGTTATGAAGGGGTAAAAGACATTAAGAACCTATGGCAAATATACATTACTGCCTTGAGTTATGACTGACACCTGTTATACTCAAATAAGCTTTACATCACCAGCTACAGAACAAAGTTATAATCACTGATTCCTAAGGACTTCATCAATCTCAGTATGAACTGTGTGCCTTCTGGTGTAATCTTGCCAACAGCAACTGAGACTTAACAAAACTATTTTCTCAAACATATAGTCTCACAATGTTTATCAAGAGGAGCTACTGATACCGCTCTAGTGACAATAGTGACAGTACCCCTTTCTCGTATTCATGGTAGGTACTGCCACTAATAAGGTTATTATTCTAATATCAAAAACTCTGTTACTAAACTCTTCCAAATAAGCTAACATGAAATTATGATAATTTTTAACAAAGCAGTTTCCTTTTAAAAAGGGTGGATACTAACAGCCATGCCAGTGCAGCACAGATTCCCTCCATTAATAAAATTATCAAGGTTCTAAGAAATCACTTCTGGTAGAGCAGTCTCTGTTATCCAATATGCACCTCAGATTGTGGCCAATCAGAATTCATAAAATGGGTTTCACAAAGAAGAAATGCCCATGGTGAGTCTTGCAGTGACCATCCCTTCAGGAGGAATAATATTCCTAATTAGCTTAAAAAATCTTATTTATTTATGCAATGATGGATGAGCATCCTTATTTTAACAACTTATTTATTAATAAAATAACACTTTGGCTGCAAGCCTTTGTGAATGAGCAAATGAAAGCTATTGACTTTTTAAAAGAACTGATTACACAGCTAAGACAATATTCTAATTACACTGGGGGAAACAATGCATGTTTCATACAGACAGGCTAATGGCAGGAAAAATTCTAATTTCATCTGTTGCTGTTATTTCCATTTACTTATTGTAAATTATTAAGACCTTAGGATGAAAATAAAGACCAGCAAGTCTATGATCTTGAAGTTCCTGCTTTAACTTTCTTCAGAAATTAAAATTTCCAAAGTCCAACAACAGGTCAAGGCAAACAGCTTTAACTCCCTGCCAGTAAATGCTCCAAGACTGGTGGTGCAATGGATGCATTATGGGGATATTATTAATAACTGTGGTCATAACGATTAATTGTTCCTGAGTTTGCAGAATGACCCTGATTTTGCCTCATAATTCTCCCTATCCCTCATAATATTTTTGATTTCCTTGTAAATCACTGAGGATTACAGTCAGTAAATGATGCTATACATTAGGATTTCTTACTTCTTTTTTCCCCAAAAATGTGTACTACTGCAAAACCTGTTGTTCTTTTAATTTTTTAAGTGATTTTGAGTAAGATTTAAAATAATCTCTGATGGGATTTTTCCCCAACATAATGTTTTACATTTTGTCCAGAATTCTTAAGCAAAGTTGTTGAGGGATATATCTGAGTGGTGTTTTCTCTTAAGTAATCCAACCCTTTGAGAGTACATACCTTTCACTACATCTTTGGGCTCCTCCTAGGATGTTTTACCAGAAGACAAGCTATAAGATGCATCCCTGAACCTCCCATTAATGAGACGTGAGGAGACATATTTTTTTTTTCTTAATGTCTACAAAACTGGTATGTATAATGGTGTGCTCCTCTCCCAACAGCTGCAGATGAGAGGACTTGCTGACTCGCACTCCAGGCACCTGGCCAGGTTGCACCATGAGTGTGGTGAGTACAGATGTATTATGCTAACTGTAGTGATATAAGCAAGAAAGAGTAAAGCATCAACAGCATTAAAGTATATACAATAAAGTCAGTAGTGCAATAAATGTGGAATTGCAGCTGTATTGCAAGAAATGAATAATGCCAACTGTTCTGAAATGAAAACACGAAACAATTCCAGTAACTACATTAAAGTATATACAATAAAGTCTGTGGTACAATAAATGTGGAATTAGAGCTGTATTGCAAGAAATAAATAATGTCAACTGCTCTGCAATAAAACATGAATCAATACCGATAACACCAAAGAAAATGGTGTACATCAGGATTGTCTTGTTGTAACCATTGCAGTAGAGCTGTATGCATTCAGGCTGTAAGGTAAGATGCTGCAGTTAAGTATAACACTGTAATAGCTGTAGAATGCAAATCTAATGTCTGCCAGTTGTATTGTTTAACACATATAGTACCATTCAAGGATGTCACGAGGCCAATATTGTTCACATAATGTTCTGTTATACAAAAACATCAGATAAGTAAGGTATATGGGTGAGGTAGCCCACACCATGATCTGGTATTGTCTGTTGACTTCACAGATATTTCAAATATATTGTGTACATCTGCATAGGTGTGAGTGCGTGTGTGTGTGTGTGTGTGTGTGTGTGTGTGTGTGTGTGTGTGTGTGTGTGTGTGTGTGTGTGTGTGTGTGCCTTCTGTGGAAGGTTGGGCATTGGGTTGGCAACTCGACACTGTAAAACTCCACTGCCAATCATGAGCAGACAGGTGATCTGCTGTGGCGACCCCTAACCAGGAAAAGCTGAAAGAAGAAGAATAAGGAGAAGAAGAAGTGTGTACATCTGCATTCTATATACAAAAAATAAAGTGTGTACTCCAGCATTGTTAGACTGATATATAGCATACCTACTATCTGTGTTATTCTTGTTTTTCATGCATGTGTGTTCTACTGTCACTGCAATCTAGTATAACACTGTAGTAGTATTGCCAGGTCATATTTAGTTTCCAGGTAAGCTCTAGGCAAATATCAGTCAGTCAGTAACCAGCTGTGACTCAGTACCTCAGCTTGTTAAATGATCTGTATATAGTACATTTTGCCACACACAGACCAGGGTTTGAATCCAGTGCTAGGTAGCACTAAATATTACAGTAGCAGTCATGTAATGCTCACAATTTGTCTCTCCACAGGTAAATGGGTAAGGTAGCCCATATTATGAGTAGATAATTGTGTATTTAAATTTCCCAGACTGTTAAAATCATTAGCAGGAATGTGAAAAATAAGCAATGTGCAGTCAAAAATATGTGTAATCCTGGTATGGCTGTATGCCTGGAGTGTCTGTTAAATGTTGCTGCAGTCACAGTCACTGCTTTTGGGTTCTTTTCCCATGTCTGCCAACCAAGGTATGACTGCTGTTTAGTGTCTATACTGTACATATACATGTCTCTCAAATGTTCTGATTTTGTCTTATGTAATTAATAGTGCGTAATCCACCTGTTACAGGAATACCATGGCAAGGAGTACCTAGAATGCACAATATCACCATTTCAGCCCACAGAACACCTTGGTAGTTATATAGGTCTGCTGATGTGCAAGTGTTCTGTGTAGGGGTTTATCTGCCTGCAGTTATCATTTGGCCTATAGTGTCCTATACATATAGCTTGAGAGCATGTACATGCTACTTCAGCTAGAGGAGACTTGTGCTCATTGTAAACATAAAGAAAATACAGACGGTGGAGTAGATAGTAGTACTGCTGTTAAGGAAGCCAGCTGCACTGTTACTAATGGACTGCTTTTCTCTTGGTCCCCACTCCTTATCTTCATTTATTTATTTATTACTGTTTATTTATTGGTTATGGTTTACTATTAACATTTGTTTTTACATTAACTCTGTTTTGGGGCATGTGTTATTGTTATGTATTATAATGGATGTATATTAGCATATCTTATTAAATTATCTATTTTATTGGCTTTATGCTATAACTATTACTGGCACGCTTTATACTGACTGTTCTTTTATTTATTGTTGTGTTTCACATAATTTGCATTGATATGCAATTGTGTTATTTCCAGTGTTCTGCTATGCTGTTATTACTAACAATGTTTTCTTAATAACTAACCTATACTTGTTGCTATACCTCCATTATCACAGCACGTTGGGGTAGGCCAGTTCCTGGTGAGCCAACTACCTTGCCTCAACTGGCCATGGCCCTGGGTCCTAGCACATCTGGGACCCAGGCCAGTGGTGCGCACTCCTCTGTCCCTGCACCACCTGTGTCGTTGGTTGGAACTGCCTCAGGGGACAAGACCCAGCTTCCCCCTGGGAGTGGTGGTGCAGGGCTGCAGTCACTCAGGATCAACTGCCAGTCATGCTGCTCAGGATTGTTCATCAGAGCTATAAACACCACCCTCGTCAGGTTGAGAGCATGCTAGCCCACCTGGTGGGGCAGGCTTGCCCTGTTTCCCAGCCTTCAACACAGCCACCCTCTGGACAGTGTAGGAGCATTGGCGACTGTCCCATGGGTGGGGACGTGAGTCCTGCTGCTGCTGTCTGGAGGCACGTGCAACTTGGTTCAACAACACCACCCCCTCATGTGTCACACACTGCACCATCTGCTGTCTTGTCTGCCTTGTCTGTCTGAAAACGCATCCTCCCCTACCTGGCTTACCTCCCCACATGTACCTATGTCTTTTCCCTTACATTCCACTCTCACCTTAAAAAAAATGGGCAACTGTTCCAAAAAAAGTAGTTATGTTGTCCTCACCCCTCCCTCTGGGGCTTGAGAATCCAAATTCTTTTACAAAATCTGCCAAAATGCATTGTTGTTGCTCTACAAGATATGAATACCCACAGGTCTTTTCTACACCCTTCCTGCACATCTCTAACTGCCTTTCACTATGTTTTTCCCCTGATTGCCCCATTTCACCAGTTTCCTGTCACTCTCTTTATCTTTTCTTTATAGTTTTTTAGTGCAGGTTTGCACAGAGCTAACCAAAGCAGAGCGGTGCCGTGCACCGCACCGCTTAGCTTAGCTATGCTTAAATTAGCTTTAATGATTAAATGTGTTAATTACATTACTTGACACATGCACAAAATTTATTTTTTTATAGTTATTTTAGCATGGGTTTGCATGGAGTTAAGCAAGAGGTGCAGTTTGGTGCTCCACACAGTATCACTTAGCTATGCTTAAATTAGCTTCAATGATTAAATGTGTTTATTACATTGTCTGACCCATACAGTGCCAGGTGGTGGTGCATTGCTTTTGCTGCCTCACAGCAAGAGGGGTTCCTCGGCGATCTGGCTGGGTGCCTTCTTCTGTGGTCTGTAGTGTGTCCCTGTGGCGTGCGTGGGTTTCCTCTCCGTGCTCGGTTTCCTCCCTAGGTGTGTGTGTGTGTTCTGTGTGGAAGGTTGGGCGCGGGGCTGGCAACTCGACACCGTAAAACCATTGTCTGACCCATGTACAAAATGAACAGCTCTATCAAGTTTCAAACCAAGGCCCCTTTCACCTATAGCCTCTGCATTAACCCACCATGCTACACAGATCTGATGTAACATATGTGTTTCCAGCAAAACATACTAATTGCCACTTACAGTCAAATAAAAACTAATGGGAAAAATGGGAGTGCACTTTGGACTCTGGTGCAATAATGCACAAGTAGACAGCCAAAGACATAATAATGGATATAAGTGAGGCCTGTGATAGCAGGTATATGTGCCCTTTTTCAGCAACTTGTGAGAAGCCACCTGCTAAATCAACAATGGCAAAGTACTAGTACAACTGGGAACCTGGTGCAGAAATACAGCCATATAAAGCCATGCACATACTGATGGATGTAGAAATGTTTCCAATAGCTTGTATATGTGCACATATATCTTGCAAATACACATACTTTTGCAGTCACTCAGTTGTGTAGTCTGTTAAATGCCTTGCATGTAGTACATTTTGTCACACACACTCCTAGGTTCAAATCCAGGATTTTTAAGCAGTTCAATTACATTATCATGAAGACAGCAAGTAATGACTGAATCATGCAATCCTAATCGGCATAAGTTTCTGTTAATGAACTGCTACCCACTTTTGCAAGTCAGAGGGCTGCAGGTAGGGATACACTACACATATCCATATAGCCTAACTATATGTTGCCTACTACTCTGTTATTAGCACCCTTGCATAACAGACATACTTTAATCACATGCCTTGATTGGACTGTACAGGGTGTCATAACCATGGTTCTGCCATAACAACAGGGCTGACGCAGCTGCCACAGTTGCATGTACAGCTTGATGTCTTCAAAAGTGTCCACACTCCCCACATGTGCTAGGCTGCAGCCATAGCTGCAGCCTGTAGCATACACAGGTGCATGTAAAGGTAGCTAATACAGACCTACCATACTTCCCAACCCCTAAAGCAAGGGATCCAGACACAGCCAGATGAATGGGGGGGGGGCTAAGGCCCACAGATAGCGACATGTGTAGTGGTTTGCCCCTACAAAGATAGTAGGTTGACAGATTAACAGCTATGGTATTGCTATGCATATTCTGATGCATATGATGTCTGACACTCAAGTGTGACTCTTTCCTTACTGACCTCAACCCACAATATTTGCCAGTGAACTGCCAGATGACCACTATGTCATGGGACACTGACAACACATATGATGCAAAACTGTGGACATACTCCTTAAATCTATACAGTTGACAGTTATGGTACCTATCCTTTGCTATGCTGTACTCTCCACATATCAGTGATATCCATCTTAACAACTAAGAAAGGGGCCCAGGTCTACATGGAGGCCTTATATATTGTACTGTGATGGCATGTAATTAGCCAGTGATAGTGTAATTCAGCTGTTCTGGCTGCAATTAGCAATTCTAAACCACAGACTGGTGCAGAGGAAATTACCTGCTAATGAGCAGTACCTTAAAAAGGCAAGCAGCTGCTTATGGGGAACAGCTGTGTATGAGACTTCACTCACACAGAGAGTGGATTTCAAAACGTATACCAGAAGCAAAGTTAAAAAAGGAGTATTGCACTCCAGCATGTAGGTATTAGATTTGTCCACATAAAAGGATGTGGATGGGAGGATGGCAGTATAGGGAATAGAGATTACAACAGTAAGCCTGTCTTAGATCTATGGTAATGACATGTCAGTGATACTATGCTGTCCTGCACCTACAGGCATGCCTTTCAACTGTCCCTGATTGTTAATCACATTTCAGCTCTGACCCTGTCAATCCCTCCTACAAAGGTTGGCTCTTGTAGGAAAGGTCACTACCTATAATACATAGTGACAATGAGTAATGGTGTACATTCCTTTTAACATCAAAATATGTACTGTAATTCACCCCCTTCATTAGGTCACTGTCTCACATACATAGTTCTAACATTTTAAAAGTGTCCCTGAATGTCCCTGATGTACTCTAAGTCCCTGTTTCTATTGACATATGTCCCTGTTTGGTTGATGGCTACACCTAACGTTCATGTCAACCTCTTACAGCATGAAACCAGGACAAAGACATAATTTATGGAGGGACAAAGGCCCAAACTCAGTGACAGTATTTAAATATTTGTCAGAGATCCACAAGTTTGTGTGAGAAAACCATGAGACAAACATCCTGACATTCTACAAGCATCTGTATAGCTGAGAGGTATGATGCCTACTGGGAACAGATACTACAGCAGGCTTGCATTGTTTTCTGTCATTGTGGCACACTGGTGTTGCTGGACTGACCCTTTACAGTTGTAATAGCACAATGTCAATTATCTGGCATATGACATATTAGTGAGAGTTTGTCCATAGGGGACACACCACAGTAGAGTGCACTGCTGGCTGTTGGAACATACAGCAGAATCTGTCACGGCACACAGAGACATAACCCAGTATTGCTACTATCTAGGTGGTATCCAGACACATAGAGTGTTGTCAGACTGTGGGGTATGAATGTGAAAGATCAGTGGATAGTGCAGGCCATTATAGGCGTGCTGGATCTGTACACAGTGGATGTCCATGTATCTGGTCCTGAAATGTGTTCCACTTTTATTGTCTTTCAGGAACCATGTACCACAGAAGACATGCCCCCTTCTCAGAAGCAGAGAATGACATGTTAGTCAATGGACTGAGACAGCACCATCAGAGCTTGTTGTCCAGGGGGAGGCATAATCAGGAGTAGTGGGCAGCATTGCGGGCAGACCTTGTGTGGGATGTCAATCAGATTGGCCTACAGGACAGGACCTATGAGCAGGTCCAACATGGGGCTACAGACATGTTGAATGCTGCAAAACAAAGGGCAACTGATGTTGCCAGGGATCATGCTAGTGGAGGGCCTGTGACAGAACATGCACCCACAGCCACAGAGGAATTCCTGGTGAACCTAGGAACACACAACAGTTCCCAGGCAGCCATCACAGCATACAATGTGGGATGGATGCCACAGTGTCCACAGCAGAGGAGTGTCCAGGTAAGCATACTGTTTTCATCAGTGTAATACTATATCAGTTACTGTGGCAGGCTGTATATACCTGTACATGAGTGTTAGGTCTATCTGCTTTGGGGGGAGTTAGGGTTTACTCACAGTTGTGCACATATACTCAGATTGTCAGCAATACAGCCAGTATCACAGTAGCGACTGTACATATTACCTTGCAGTGCTACATTTGGTGGTGCTGACAATAGATCACCCCCACCTTTTCATAGGTTATCAGGAGTGGCCCAAGTCTGTGGTCCTGTGCCTGGTAAGAGTGATACAGTTTTTTTACGAATCGTATATACCCTATGAAAGTTAAGAACTGCCATATAGCTCTATGCAAAAATGTTGTGTTTGGCCAGAGGAGAATATTTGTATGCTCATTTCTGGAACAGATAACTATGATTCATAGACTGGTTAGTCACAGGTGTGTATCTGAATGACCATCAACACATCTGCACATATAGTTATGAGTAACTACACAGCCTGGTATACATGAGGCAATTGCTCCAAGATGCCTGTTCAAACACAAAAGGGAGATGCTACACACCTGAGGCAGTGACAATAGTATTGGCATATCATTCTCAAGATAGGTGCACTGGGTTTTATGTGTAGGTCTATCACTATAGTGTCATATTTCATACCTTACAGGCAGATTGTACTGGCAACTTTACCTGGATGTGACTGACATGCATGTTATAAAAGGCTTGACTTGTCTGTGTATGTCGGTGTGAGGTTGTCTGTTGAACATAGGAGTGGAGATGAGAAGATGTGTGACTGGTAATGCAATGTGGATTCTCATTTGTATAAGTCTGTGTGGATTACAAGTGTCAGTAGTAATGTATTGCTTTTCTCTTGGTTTTCACAGGTGACCAGAGGAGTTGGAGTCCATCCCA
The DNA here is from genome assembly GCF_019279795.1 of Protopterus annectens. Lineage (NCBI taxonomy): Eukaryota > Metazoa > Chordata > Ceratodontiformes > Protopteridae > Protopterus > Protopterus annectens. The sequence goes on along the minus strand of NC_056746.1, from coordinate 302,917,854 downwards.
CTTAAAACTTGATGTCATTGTCTTATTGGACTCTGATGCTGATGGTGGCCATAGTGAGCCACAGGTGGGGTTGTCGGAGGTGGAATCTGTCCCACAGATTGACATCCCTCTTCTGCCCCCATTGCCACTACACAGTCAGTATGCCCACACATACCAAGTTCCCAGAGGCCACAGATATTGAACAGGCAGAGGGTGGCAACATTGAACAGGACAGAGTGACAACTATGGCATCAGTGAGTATAGACACTGGCAATAGCCAGAGTGCTGGCAAAATCCCACACAGGCGGATTGACAGGGATGCTCGTGGGAGGACTGCAGTTCATCCACTGCCTGTCGCAGGTGTCACATCATAGGTCACTCTGTACATATTTCAGGCTATCGTGGAGAAACAGGCATGTTCTGAACACAATACAGGATGGATGCTTAGGGTTATGGATGCAGCACAGTCTGACATCTATGACTGTCTCCACTGCATCGGGGACACCCTGGATCTGTTCATAAGGTTGCCACCCATCCCGTTGTCAGCAGGACACTCACAGGTTAAGCCACCTTATCCTGTTGCCCGCTGTATTAAGTAGTGGGACCTGAAAAGTCCCACTTTTGCAAATGCAACTGAATTGCCGTGGAAAAGTCGCAATTACTTCTGGCTTTTTCACGGCAATTCAGTTACGTCACCAACCCAGACCTGCAAGCAAAGCTGCTGCCTGTTAGGTATGGGTGCTTTAATTCATGCAGCAATTGGATGCAATGCACAAAAGGATGGGGATTGGGGCAGGAAGAGCCCTGCAATGATCGTGGCTGTAGGAGCACTTTGTTTTAAGCACTTTTACAGCTGCTAAAAAACTACTGAGGTTTTTTTTTATAACAAGCAATCCAGTCAGCCAGCCATCCTCCTCCTCCATCCAGCCAGCCAGCCAGACAGCCATCCTCCTCCATCCATCCATCCATCCATCCATCCATCCATCCATCCATCCATCCATCCATCCAGTCAGCCAGCCATCCTCCATCCAGCCAGCCATCCTCCACCTCCATCCAGCCAACCATCCTCCTCCTCCATCCATCCAGCCAGTCATCCTCCATCCATCCAGCCAGCCCAGCCGTCCATGCAGCCAGCCATTCATCCATTCATGCAGCCAGTCATCCATCCAGCCAGACATCCATCCATCAAGCCATCCATCCAGTAGCTACTCCCACCAACCAGCTAGCCACTCCAGCCAGCCATCCATCCAGACCCCAGCCATTCATGCTGCCAGCCATCCATCCATCCATTCATGCAGCCAGCCATCCATCCAGCCATGCAGCTATTCATTCAGCCATCCATCCAGTCATTCATCCATCCAGCTGCTACTCCCACCAAACAGCTAGCCACTCTAGCAGCCATCCATCGTACCCATAACAGCATCTCTTCACCACTCTGGTGGTGACGTCATGGTAGAGGGTGTGGCCAGTGTCATACTGGCCACTCCCCCATGTCCCACTTTGGCCCGCTTAAAAGGTGGAAACCCTATCTGTTCACTGATGCAATGGGCTACCTGCACTGCAAGCCATGTTTTTGTGTGCTACAAACATTGGCAGCTGCACCTGTTTCCACAGTAGGGCACTTCCCTGACATTGTCCACGGCATTCCCCGCTGTGTGCTGTAATCAATATGTGACTGGGGTACATGATGTAACACCTCATACAGGTGACAGTCTGCACTTCCCTGACATTGTCCATGGCATTCCCCGGCTGTGTGCTGTAATGAATATGTGACTGGGGTACATGATGTAACACCTCATACAGGGTGACAGTCTGCATACTTCCCACCATATGTCTCCATGTCTTGTAGCAAGAAATTTGGACAAAGCCATTAATAAAAGTGGGACAAAGGCCCAAACATATGGACGATTTTTTTTTAATATTGCACTTGCAAACTTAGAAAGATGATAGTATAGCAGGTTTTGCTTTAGCATGGATTTTCTGCAGGGTATGAAGTCTGAAACTTAAGAGCCTGTCATTATTTTCTAACCTCAGTCTTTAATGATTTGCCACTAATTTGCCAGAAAACCACAATTTTATGAAAAACGGACCAAAAATATGAGGAAAAAATCTGGACATTCTACAAAAATATGTACAGTTGAGAGGGCTGCATCTCACTGCACATGTTTGTTCATAATGTCCAGCATTTCACCCTATATGATACAGAACTTCCAGGAAACTCCAATAAGTGTACCACCTCCTTCTTTGAGTAGACAAAAGTTTATTCACAACATATGCCACGATACATGAACCATAAGTGTAAAAACATCCAAGGACCAAATACAATGTAATGGATAAGCGCTTTCACTCAATAAATGTGAACTTCTTCAGCTGGTTCATGTATCGTGGCATATGTTGTGAATAAACTTTTGTCTACTCACAGAAGGAGGTGGTACACTTATTGGAGTTTCCTGGCAGTTCTGTATCTTGCTGGTTATTTTCAGTTTTTGATATTCTGTATTTCACCCTATATGTCTGCTCTGTTCCTCATACATTTGTGGTGTTCCACTAAAATGCTGTATAAGGCAGTCAGTGAATAGTACTAACTACAGATAAACATTTGAGTGTTGGACTTTATATCCTTCAGATATGCTGTACTGATTCAACCCGTTTTCATATTAGCCACCTTCTAGATGAATCAGAGCATCTAAATTTCTGTCTCTAGTTTTGGCACTTTGACCCCCCCCCATTCTCTTTGGTTTTGTCCAGTTTTCATGCAGTAACAGATTGAGTGGTATGACAGTCTGTGGGGACACCACCATATGATACCTCACATGCAAAAGATGTGGCTACTGCCAGATTCAGACCATCAACACCATCACCCATAATGTCCCTAGTCTACTGAGCCACACAGGCTGCCAGACAGGGATTTGTCATTCATCACACAATCAACAACATATAGACATACATGTCACTCCTATGTTAAGTGAGACATAGAACTCGTGGCCAGGTTCTATGTCACAGCCCTGGTATTGGCTGGTCTGCTGATATATCATTGCAGATTTACTTACAGCAGTTGTATGGGTACACTGATGTGTTGGTGGTTGGGGATGACCACCCCATGATCTGCTGGCATAGACAGTTGTGCAATTGTAGGGTGACCCCACTGTTTGCCATCTTGGTTGAATAATGTAGTGGAATTTTCAGGCATGTGGCCTAATGCATATTATGGAGCACATACTATTGGACAGAGTATCTGTTGTCCTAAGTGGCTGTTAGATCTTCCTAAGAAGCCCAGTAGCCCACTATATTTCCTTGCATACATGCAGCAGATCCAACCATATACTACCATATGCTAGTGCCCCTTACAAGTGGTGAATAGGTGTGTGACTTACCTTGTGAATGCAGCAGTTGACAGACCTGTAGATCAGGGCTGACTCTGTCTGACACATGCAGTACACAGCGAATACATGGCTAGGTACAGGTTGTGTGTGGTAGCTGGCATAATTTCTACTAATATGTATGTGAGTCGGAGTAAGGTGTCAGTCCCTAGGGCCCCAGGTTGTCAATGCATGTGCTATGAATTGTCTCTTGGCCAAGGCCAGGCCATATTGGGCATGTCTATGTCTGCCTACAAGGACAACCTCAGGGTTTCCTCCTCAGAGTCCCCTGTGGGTGTGACTATGGTGAACTAGGCACTGGTGGAGGGCTGTGTATCCCTTCCCTTTGCTGATCCAGCTGCAGCTGTTTCCACAGGATCATATTGTGTATCATGGTACATACTGTGAACATGTATGCACATGTGGCTGGAGAGCACTGCAGGACACCACCAGATATATCAAGGCACTAGAACCATGACTTTAGCAGCCTGAACACATGCTCTGTGAAGTTCTTAGTCTGTGTGTGTGCCTCACTGTGGTATTCTTCAGTGGGTGGGTGTGCATTTATGATGGGTATCATCATCCATGGTTCCAGTGCATAGCCAGCATCCCCCAGTATATGGCCCTGTGGGATGTCCCCCATAGCAAACATCTGGTACAGCTGTAATGTGTGCCAGTTATGAGAGTTGTGATAACTGCCAGGGCTGCCAGCACACACACATTCATGATAATGCTCTAGGCATTGCACATGACCTGGCAGCTGATGGAGTGATACCCCTTGTGATTGATGTAGATTCTACCCTCCTCACAGCTTGGTGCCTTGATGTGTACATGAGTGTAATCTATTGCACCCAGTACCTAAGGGTAGTGTGCTACACAGTAGAAGTGTTGCATACTGCTGACCCTCACCTCAGGAGTGAGGAAAAAATAAATGTGCTCACTGACATGTGGTAGCATCAGATCCAGGAACTGGTGGAGTACCCTGGATACTAGATTCATAGATTCATAGATGCTATTTGCAGCCATTTAACCCAATTAAATTATCCCTTGTGAGATTCAAACCCTGCACCTTGTGTTTGTAAGGCAAACACCTTAACCATTAGGCCACCCTCCCAACCCCTACTGATACCTGTGAAACTCCCATCATGTCTCCAGTTGGTCTTTGGAAAGTACTTATAGCTAATATCCTAAGAGCTACACATGCCTTTGTTTCCACTGGGATGGGTTCCCCTCTGTTGGCTTTGGGTCCGAGTTGGGGTTGGCAGAGCTCAGTGATTTCTTGTAGTATGTCCCTGTCTACCCTGTAGCACTCTACAATCTCCAGCTCATGTAGCTCCTGGAAAATTACCCTAGGCCTGAACACTCTTCTCCTTCTCAGTCTCAGCAGCAGCAGCATTGACCTCAGCGTCTAGCACATACATATGTAGTAGATCTGCAGCAGCCCCTAGCATTCTTTCAGTTAAACCTCCCAAGACTGTAATCCACTGGTGCAAAAGTATGGGGGTGAAATCAGATTGTAGGGTGTATGGAACCTTTATAGTGCTTGCTGTAGGTGCAGCATGTCTGATTCACTACCTATTATGCATTCCACCTGTCAAGTGCATCATTAAGGACTGCTAATGGCCCTTGTTTAAGTGAAACAGGGGTCATCAGTGATTAAGATATTATTGTCTTTCTCAGCAAATTTTTTTTTGAACAGCCTTCCTCAGTCAACACTGTGGCACATTGTGAAAACATGCACCATGAAGGTAAACAGTGCTCAGCACTCACTGTACATGCCCCATGAAAAGTCATGCTCAACATGGCAATGCACCATGCAAACATGCTCAAAAACACTGAAACATGTGGCCTGAAGATAAACAAATCTTAGCAGTCAATGTACATACCCCCCTGCTCAGCAGAGCACTGTGCAATCGGGCACCGCTGAGCTCCAATGAGCTTACAAGTCCTAAGACACACCCCATTTTGATGTTGGCTACCTCTTCTGTGGACACTAACACAGTTCTATGCCTACACAGATGGGATCTACGGACATGGATACCCATTTGTGGTATTTAGCAAACGCAGCTCATTTGCATAGGGAACCATGCATGCAACCTGGAAACAACATGGTTCCAGGCACTGCTTGCTTAGCAACAGGCACATTCCACCATTGTAAATACTCCACACAGGGTCCTATAATACATTACTGTCACATACAACTAAATTTCATTTTTACACTTTTCATTTTTTTTTCATAATGGCATGTTTGTGCACTGTGGTGCACTGTGCAAACATACCCAGATTATTAAAAAAAAATAAATTAATTTTAAATTATTTTCCATACGGTTTTGGACACACAGTGGATAATTTTGCATATATCTTTCTCTGCTATGCTATTTCTGCCCATCTACCTGCTCTTTTACAGCCCCTGTTGTTTTTTTTTTTTACATCCTGTACATGGAATTTTTCCATGTACACTTCTGACACCAACACAGGGTCAGTATGGACTGCCTAGCTGCTTCTTGGATGACTCTACCTCCCTTATTTGTATGCAATTCATCTGCTTATCAGGTGATTTGCATGCCACAGATACTTCCATGTAGCAGCATACATGCATGCTGCCCAGCTCTGTTTACTGGATCACAAACCTGCTTACTTTCATCTAAGCAGTGTGCTACTATGCCTACATGGAAAACAAAAGTCCATGGAGGCTTAATTAAATTCCCTCTTTAGTCTTTCCATACTGGTAATTGTGCCCAAGCGACCATATGACAGTCAGAGGCAAATGGATAATCATGAAGCAATAATAACAGAAACCTTTAATATAGCAGGCAGGACAATATTTAAGAACAAGGTGGCTTGTTACACTCATTAACATACAATTCTAGTTAAATGTAATTTTTACCACACAACAACCCTTTTTTTATTCTTTTTTTTCTGACATCCAGAAGGGAAGCATGATATAAAAGGTTTCACTCTATTTCATGTTCATACTCATTCTACAGTTACTGATTGTAATGCTTTCACTATCCATGCTTGAAGAAAAATACCTCGAGCATCAGTAGTTCACAGAAAAAAATGACAAATGGCATAAGGCTAAATGCTTTTTATCATAGGAAATCATTGCCAGTGTGATTTTATAATTGTGTGCAGGCAATGATTCACTTGTTAGGGAGAATTCTCCCTTTTTCAAGTTGGTCCAACCATGTAGTTAGTATATATATATATATATATATATATATATATATATATATATATATATATATATATATATATATATAAATTCTGGGGGTATGGGAGGCTTTACTCTTACATCGGAGGTGCAGGAGAGCATCTTCCTCTTGCAAAAAAACAAGAAAAGGGAGTTTTTTTCATCCTTTTGTAGTTCAGGTATTTTTTAATTCTTTTGGAACATTGACTTTCAGGAAGTTGATGTTTCATAGTAGAACTATTTATAAAATCTCATTTTATTCCCTTTGATATTAATTCCATCATGTTCTACCTCATAAAATATTGGCATTCACTGAGTAGTATAGAAACAGCGGTAGCTATAACTAGTGTAGGTGCATAAAACTAGTCACAGACCTTCTCTAAATCACTGCAGGATCAATTTTTAGGTTTGAACTGCTAATAATCTTAGATGATACATAAAAGAAGTGAGTAATAAGGGTCACAGCCAAACACGCTGATGTTAAACCTGTCAAAACAAACCTGCCACAAAATGTAGCCACTAACAGGCCTATTCACCATATACAGCCTCATGCTACTGTCAGAACAGAAATGAAGCACACCTACACAGGTATTCCCTCTTTAGCACTACAGGAGGAAATGGTGTTTGCAAGAAGTCATGCATCCACACAATGCTGCAAAGTGTGATACCTCTGTCACCACTCCAACTCTGGCATATTCCAAAGGCTTCTGCACTTCCAGACATTATAAACCCAGCATACCTCCATGCACAAATATGTGTGGATGAATACATGTCAGGAGGGGTCAGGGCTATGCACCAGAACACTTCTTGTTGGACACCATATGCTTACCCCATCCAGTAAGCATCCTACTACTTGGATGACACTCTATTGTCGCTGTACATTGGAACTGGTACTTTAGTGTATTCCCAGCAGAACTCCCACAACAAGCTGTCTGGTCACTGAAATATCATCTTCTGTATGTTAAATTCATCCATTTTGGTGTCAATCAGCATGCCAGCAGCTAGATGACATAAATCTAAATGATATATCAGCTGTCACTACAGTGTGGGAAATAGGTTTAAAAAAAGAAAAAAATGAGCAACTCTTTCCATCAGGACATTAAGACATTATTGGTACTTGCCACTCACAGTATTAAAATGGATTCATTGAAAATTATATGCTGACACTCACCAGGGGCATTCAAAGCTGAAATTTAAGAGCAATGCCATCATAAGTCAATAGATATGCAATGCGACAGAAATGTTTGTATTCATCCATGCATTATAAGGTGGTCATAGAACCACTGATGTAAAACAAGACTATACTAGAGTGTCAGCTTCTATCAAGTGATTTTGAACTATACTACAAACAATGCTAACCACTTACATTAATGCAAATGCATTAGCACTGCATAGAACATCAAGATATGGTGATAAACTCACATTGCCCTTTAAGTGTTCCACTGCATTTGGTTCTAGCTAACAAATAATGTAACAGTTTTTTTTCTGCTGAGCTTCTTCATTTTTTTCTTTTTTGGAGGTTTAAAAGTAACTTAATGTGGACGTTTTTTATATGTCACAATCCCATTTGTACAGTTTGATTACTCATGCCTTCCATTTAGCACTTTATGTAAGAGTATAACTATATATGCTGATGTTATCAGCTGACAAGTGAGAATGCTAAAATTCTGTGAATTTACAGAGCTTGCATTAAAGCTGACACTGTATTATCTTTAATGGCAAACCTTTTATATCCCACATGCTGAAGCTTCAAACCAATCTATTCCATTTGCAGAAACACTAATGGCAATAATATCTGTTTCAAGAGTTCTGCCTTCAATTGCTATACTTCACAATGCTTTATAACAAAATATAAGGTGCATAAAAACACACTGCGGTACACTACTATCAGGACATTTTACTTAGTGACCTCTATTATCAACCCTCAAAGCATTTTAATGAATGTTATGTTTCTTTAGTTGTTTGCCTTGTCAGTCTTTTGCATTTATTTTGGTAATGGATCATTCCTGCTATTAACAAAGTAAAGTTTAAAATCTGACAGAGTGATGAACAAGAGCAGAAGAGATCACAACTGTTGTCAAGCATATTTAACTTGCTAATTGCTTTTATTGCTATACCTCACTATAAAAAAACACATAATTTACAGTGAAAGTAATTTGCATATTTGCAAAAATAAATATACTGATTTCTAATACCCTGTTATCAGCAGCATGAAACATCACAAATAAGTCTATATCTGAGTGTGTCCTTCTTTGAATGAGATACCTTGTAACTCTAAACCTCCTGACTTGCTAACCATTCACTACATGAAATGTGAAATTATTTGCCATTAGTAACTTCTTCATTTGTTACAGATCTCTTTAATGTGGAATTATTCATATGACTTTTACTTCTGCAAGAATTGTGCATGTTGATTGTTATTAGTGAATTTTAATGATAGAAGTTTGATTGGCCTTTTATGATTCAAATGTTCTGAAATTGGCATTTTTGTCATTATTGGTTCATACATTTTGTTTCGTTTCTTTGTGGAAAACTGTTCAAAACTATAAATCTAAAACACACTCTAACAAGTGGTGCTGTATTATACATGGAAAATAATCTAATACAATTAGGAATGTGAATCAAAGAACACACGCATGTATGCATTGTCCTAAAAATGTGTACAATGGGCCTATGGTTTGAAAATAGCTCAGAAGTAAATACGCCACTGGCTGGATGCATTTTCTTTAATGTGGGTTGCAATGCCATTTCAATGAATGTGATTTTCAAGGGCAGAGAAGTTTATTGTATATGTTAAGCCTGTTTTCATTGCAAGACTGTATTGTTTTGTTTAGCAAATAGCTATCAGTGTTTGTGCTATAAAATTTGAAATAAAAATTTTAAGTTTTATCTGAATATCTGTAATCATTGTAGAAGTAAAGAAGAAAATAGTGTGCACGACATGTCTGAAAAGTGTTTATGGTAACTGAGGAGAAATAGCCAAGTAATGAGACACTAGAATGGCTGTGTGTGTGCGTGTGTGTGTGTGTGGGGGGGGGGGTGATCCATTACCCTGCCTAAGACCCATTTGATCATAATCCAACTCTGATCATCAATGTCTGTTATGGTGTGGCTATTAGCAAACAGTGGAACAATCTATAGAGAAGTTTATTTGGAATAAAATACTAAATGACAGTTGCTGGGCTTCCTCTAAATCCTGTAAAAACCCAAAGCAGCTCTTTGATTCCTTCCTATCAACTTGTACTAACATCTGGGGTGCAAAGAATGCAAAGCTGCCAGCACTATGCTCCTAAGCATAGAAAGTGATTGAAAATGAACATCTGAAAACTACGGCTGCTGTATTAAAAAAAAAAGAGACTGCTGGTTCTCAGGAATAGACTACATATTCACATAAAACAGAGCTCCTCAATGACCCTATTCAAATGCAACCTAGGTAATTGGATGGGAGACCACAAATTTGCCCATGGACAAGGGTAGCCAGTGTTGATCACAGACCTGGTCTGTTCATAACTTTGTTCTGCAAATTACCCAAAAAAGAACAAATGAGGATACTTGGGATTAACATGAATAGGCTTGCAAAGGTTCTAGGGCCGCTAGCCTAGTAACTACCTATGAACTTATAAACCTATGAAATCACACTAACAACTTCAATTTCTAAAGAGGGCTTGGGAATTCCTAACTCAAGAGACCTCCTAAAAGCATCTGATATAATATTTCTGCCTTAACAACCTTATTGGCAAGTCCTGTACACTATCCTCTCCTCTTACTTGCAAAACAAACAAAAAAAATGACATGCTGCCTGACAGTCAGATTTGGCATATGACACTCATAGCACACTTATCACTGTCTAATGGTTCATAAACTGGATTGATTTAAATTAACTCCAAGATTTAAAAGAAATAAAATCCTTTAACTTTTCTAGATTACAAATTACATTATTGCTGGTATTCATAGTGAAATTGTTTAGTGCACACCATGCTATTTTAAGGGAAGGAGTCATTTGTAGGCATGCTGCAATTCATACCAACAGTTAGCACTTCTGAACAGCAAGGAAAACAGCATGGGAATAGGTGTATGTAAATGATATGCTAATGAAGGAGCACAATCTAATAAGTGCATAATAACATACAAATTAGCACCTCTGAAAGCATAATTCAGTGACTTAAAATTCACAGGGAATGCAACAATTTGTCTATCACTTTAACAAAAAAACAAGTACTTGAGAAGTTGCAGTAAACAAAGATGGTAGGAGTTGCAGCAGCAGCCTTTATGCAATACCACTTATTTTCTATAAGCAGCTCTACCTCCCACCCAGTAGAATGTTGTTGCAACATGTGGCACGAGAAAATTAGTGCTGGCAGCATATCAATTATCACCAGCTAACTAAGCACAGCTGACACAGCATTTTTGAGTGGACTTAGATATTTCATAAGTGTTGGCTGACATGCATTGACTACAAAGTCAAAGTAAACTTTAGTGTCATTTAGGACTACACAAGTGCAACCTAAATGAAATTCTGAGTATCAACTCACTAGAGAGTACATGGGAAGCAAGGACAACAGTATAACATTTCAATTTAATAAAAAAAGATATTCAATACAAGACCCACAGAAGGATAAATAAATCAATAATAACAGCAAAACCACACAAGTTCCCCCAGACAGTCATAAGAAAAATACTGTACATAGCAGCATGACAGTAGGATTGCACAAATTAAGATTGTCCTTTGTTCATCTTCATCAAATGAACAGCAGGAAATTGCAGATGAATAAGAAAATATCTTGATACATCAAAGAATAAAAAAGGATATTGCAGATTTTTCAGCTGAACTACATTTTGTGAATGATTACTGACTAAATAGTTACACTGTTGGGTAGAAGCTATTTAAGTATCTGGTGGTAAGCATGATCAAAAGAAATGTGTTGGCCTCTTATACCAGTGTGGACACAAAGATATGTGTAGCAGTTATGATATTATCTGCAGGTACATTCCGGAGACAAAAAGGGTGTGAGAAACTGAGGAGCTGCCAGCCCAGCCAGATGGAATTTTATAAATAATTCTATGTCATTGTAAATATCAATATGATCCATGGGCTTGTGTAACAAATGTAAGAAAACTGTCTTATGTTCTGAGCTTCAAAAATGTAATCACAGTGCACCCTGCTGGAAGAAATCTGATGAATAAAGCATTTTATGACTGTTTGATCTTAAGCTAGGAGACAGGATGTCTGGGCTAGGAAATTCTTTCTATTGTTCTAAGACATAGATAATTACTAGGTTTTACATGTAAAGTGTCTTTTATTGCTGTTGCTTCCTGGCAGGTGCAAATTACAAAAAGAAATGTTAAAATGTTAAGTTTTGTGAGCCTGGGAAACTTAAGTAGAAGTGTCAAGAATGATGTAATCTGAAATTACTCAGCAGTAATGTGTATTATCAATTTAAGACTTTCTCAGAGAGAAAGATTTGGCATTTTGTATTTTGTTCTGAAGCTGACAACAACTCACCAGCACTTCTCATCTATATTTGCATGCTCTGTAAGTAAGATATTTAGAACAGTGATTTCTCTTAAAAATAGACAGAAATAGTAAGATTAGTCTAGCTGTTTTCTATATTTATGTGAGACTATCCTAAAATGTTGTTTTAAAGTATTTCCTGTGAACTCTCTATTGTCATTGTGTTATATTAATGAGTATTGCATTGCGTTTTTATTATTTATTATTAAATATTTTTAAACATTTTAACTGTGGCTGTTTTGTGTAGAGATAGTTTAAGCTGTGATAGTACTTGCATGTATTTGGTGATGCTGGATAGGCCACTCCTAAATAGCCTTCAAGTCTCAGTCACACTTACCAATTGGATAACAGTAACATTGCACAGTAGAATTGGGCACCCTTTGGTAAGGACCTTTAAAGTAGCTGATAAGATTAGTTGGTGGCAGTGATTACTACCTTATAGCCTGGGCAGAAGGGGGCATAGCTAGTGAACCTGTGCCAGCCTTCCCCAGGAGGGTCTATGTGTTTGTATATAAATCAAATCTGAAATCACTTGTGTGTCCGTTACTTGGGCAGGGACACGAAGTACTGGTTGGACAGAGAGTGTACTAAAGGTTTTGGCTTGACTACTCAGCTGAGATCTGAACCCTATAGCTGTGCCAGTGGGGAGTCTTATTGGAGATCTGGAGAGAAAGGGACAAACCAGTCCCAAACTGACTGTGATCTCTGTGTGCTCTTAATGGAAATTGTACTTTACTGTGTGTGTGCTTGTTATTCTCCCAATGTAGATGTCCCTCACTGGTGCTAGTGGTGAGAATTTGGGCTCCTTGACTACTGGGCCAGTGCATGGGTGTCACACAAGGGATAATGTTATGCAAAATACCCAATATGCTTTTAGTATATTACTTCAGCATGTACTGAGCATGTCTAATCACCAACGTACTGTGAGAGACAGTCACAACCATGCTTGGCTTTGATAACATTACTCACTTCTCAAAAATAATTGCTGGTATAGATTTCATAAATATTGCAATAAAGGTCACATCTAGTATCTACATTCTAACTTATACTAACAGAAAATGCTGTCATTCTATCAATTGCTATGTAGTGTACAATGCAAAGGGGATGAAAACTAATGCATCTGCTTAGCACCAAGGCAGCACCCATAATTCACACATCTAGTATACAAATCATCTGTATCACTACTTCTTCTGCAGTGGAAGACCTCAAGGCCACCTACTTGGTAAGTGCAGACATTACGAAAATTCAGTATATATGCAGCCAAAAATAGTGTATGTATGTCTCACCTTTGCATACACTTCTGTTGTGTTTCAGATAATGTACAATACCCACTGTGACAAAGGGAGATACTGCCAGCACAGCTATCTGGAATTTTAAAAATAATTATATGTCATTTTGTGAATATTAACATGATCTATATAAGATTCTTGTGTTATAAATGTATTGGAACTGTATGTCATGTGTATATCAAACTGTTATGTTAAAAGAAGTATTTTGCAAAGTACTAAACTCAAAGATGTGGCTGCGGTGGTGCAGCGGTTAGCATTGTTGCCTCACAGCAAGAGGTTCTCCATTTTGATTCTCAGCTGTAGAACCTTCTGTGTGGAGTCTGCATGTCTCCCAGTGATTGAATGAATTTAAAGACATGCAGGTAGGTGGGTGCGTGTGTGGGTGTGCCTTCCTTGAAGGTTGGGCAATGGGCTGGCAATTCAACACCATAAAAGTTCACTGCCAATTATTAACGGAGTTCCGCTGTGGCGATCCCTAACCGGGAAAAGCCAAAAGGCAGTGCTAAGCTCAAAGGTGTAATCACAGTGTGGCCTGCTAGAGGAGAACAGAAATGTACATACACTATTGTAACCATTTAAATGTATTTATTTTAACAGTGGAAACTGAAATACAGGAAATTACCTTCAGAAAAATAGCTGAAATTAAATTACTTTATGGCAGCTAGAGACAGAATGCCTATACTAGGGAGCTCTATGAATTGTCTTTAAGGTGAAATAATTGCTAGTTTTGAATGTGAAGGAATGCAATTGTTTTATGACTTCCAGCATCTGCCAAAGATCTGAGGTCTATGTATTTTCAAAGGTAGATGCTAAATACTGCTAGCTTCCAGCAGAGGGGGTTTCACCTGGGATACAGTCAAATGTAGGGTTGCCACCTTTTGTCATGGCTAAAACCAGAATAATGCCACACCCCTCAAGTCACAAGTAACCCCACCCACCCTTCTCCCAACCACATCCCAACCATTTTGTGACATCATGATGACATAATCTCACAGGAAATGACCACTTTTTCCATTCCTCCTGCCTGCTTTTGGCTGATTTACTATGCTTTTCTGTAAAAAAGCGTAGTAAATCAGCTGATTTACAAACTCCGATAGTCCGATAGTTCATTTCCTTTTTGAAACAGAATACTGGAGTTTGTACAGTGTTTTCCGGACTACCGGAGAATCAGTTTGATTTCCAGATAGTCCGGAAAAAAAATGGAAAGGTGGCAACCCTAGTCTGATAACAAGAAATGATGTCATTCTGCAGGCTATCCCAGCAATAATATTTGATATATTAATTTCAGAAATCTCTGAGAGAGACAGAGCATTCTGTATTCTGTCTTTGACCTGACAACAACTAGAAGATCAATTCACCACATCTGCCTTGCTCTTAAGTAAATTAACTAGGGTATAGTAATTGTCTTAGACTAAGTCTGGAATATAGTGAAGTATAGTTTAGATGTTTTACTTTATTTATCTGAGACTGTCCTGCAATGTTGTTTTAAATATTTCCTGTGGTTTTGAACTCTGAATTCACTGTGAATATATGTTTAATATTGTCTTGTTCTTTTATTATTTATTATTATATATATCTAAAATCTTCATTGTAGCTGATCTTTGCAGAGATATTTAAGTTTTGAGATTATTTGTATATTTATTTGGTGACACTGTGGGTCACTCCTAAGATCTTAGTCAAACTACCATTCATAGTAATATTAATATTACAAAGTAAGACTGGACACCTTTTGTTAAAGGCCTTAAAGTAGATGATAAGGAATTGGCTGGTGGAAGTGATAACTACCTTATAGTCTGGGCAAAAGGGGTCATAGCTAATAAACCAGTGCCAGCCTTTCCCAGGTGTGTGTGTGTGTGTGTGTGTGTGTGTGTGTGTGTGTGTGTGTGTGTGTGTGTGTGTGTGTGTGTGTGTGTGTGTGTGTAAATCAAACCTCAAAGAGGTGTCCTAGTCGGGCAGGGGCATGAAGCACTGGCTGGACAGAGAGAGGTGCTGGTGGTCTTGGCTTGGCTACTCAGCTGAGACCTCAACTCTATAGCTGTGCCAGTGGAAAGCATTAATGGGGATCTGGAGAAATAGGGAAAAACCAGACCAGCAATAACTGTGTCCTCTTGAGGGAAATTGTACTTGATGCAGAGAGCTGCATCTGGAAATACTGTGTGTGTACTTGTCATCCTTCCCAGTGAATGTTTGATTGAGGCTCCTTGATTACTGGTTCAGTGGTGGGTCATCACATATTTATTGGTGAGCAGTGGTGGGATATCCACATATTGGGATTCATTGCTGTGGATATTGATCCCCTGTAGCCTGTAAGCAGTGGTCACTAAAGAAGGTGTTTGTACTCTCAAGCAGCCACACAGTAAACATTCAGAGTTTCATATCACAATAGTTTTATTTATGTATTTTTTTATTTATTGTTAGCTTAGTTAGTCAGGCAGACAGGCAGTGATGTCAGTGGGGGGTTATGGCATGCTGACAAGGAGCCAGTTGACTGAGATGTGCCATATCAAAGGACTGGGGCATGCCCACCTGCTAAAGCAGAAATGATTGTAGACTTAGTCACAATTGCAACACAGACCACCAACCAAGAGGACAACCAGACTGGCCTTGAAGATGTACAACTCTCAGAAAATAGACAGGTCAACTTTGCCTAAGAGGACTTAAAAATCCATCTGGAGTTAAAGAGACTTGGACTGGAGCCCAAACATTTGAAAATAGAATCAGCAGCAGAGATTGCAGTGTTTAGAGGCTGAAGAAAAGTAGAAGCAGAAACAAATGGAATTAGAATCAGCAGAGAAACTGAGACATCTGAAATCTGAAAAAAGAAAAATGAGAGGCAGAGGCAATATGAAAAAGAGATTCTGACTCTTCGCCAGGGTCATGTACGTAACAGGGAAGGGAGTAACCAAACCCCAGAAGCAATAAAGGTTAGTAAATTTCTTCCAAAATTTGCAGAGGGTGATAATTTTGATAGTTTTATTCATATATCTGAAAGGGTATGTAAACAATATAATGTTGACCAAAGGTTCTAGTACAGTTCCTGACCCCCTTACTCCATGGTAAAGCTGTAACTGTTTTTTCTATATTGTCTGATACTGACTGCTTAAATTATAATAATGTTAACAATTGTTTATTAGAGTCTTTTAAGTTAACACCTGAAGCTTACAGGAGAAAGTTTCATGAGCATAGAGGCAAGGAAGATGAAAGTGTGTATAAATATATTGCTGAGTTAAACACTTATTTTCATAGATGGGTAAGTAGGTGTCAGGTCACCACGTTTGAAGGGCTAGCAGACATTTTGGTGAGATAACAAGCCCTTAGCACTTTGCCTGAGGACAGGAGAATCTAGTTAGCAGATAGATAATGTAGTATTACAGATGAGTTGGGGAAAAAGGGGAGAACTATACCTAGCAAGCAGGTCATCACTGCACAAGAATGGGGTCCCACTGCTGCTCATGAGTCTAAGGGAACTCATGTTGGGCAGCCTAAACTGCCCCAAAAGAGTCTGCTAGTAGCAGGAGAAGCCACTAGTTCAGGTACACAGCCAAGTGCAAGGGTTAACTGTTTTAAATGTAATGGGTGGGGCCATGTAGCATATAGATTTCCACAGAGGCAAACTGGGGAGCAAAAGGTGGGAGAGCCAGCAAGTGGGAATGACAGAATGTCAGCAGTATGTTGTCTGGAGACTACAAGGGTACCAAACTACCACAAGAGGTTATATTCCATCTTAGCAGATGGGAAACAGGTCACTGCTAAGAGAGGCACAGCCTCTTACCTAACCATTGTGAAGCCTGAAATGGTTAAAAAGGAGCACTACTTACTTGGGCAGTCTACTCCAGTCAGAGGTTTAGGAGGGACCCCCATTCCAAATACCTTTGGCTAGGGTTCACCTTGACAGGGAGGGTGTAAACAGAAGCAAGCAAGTAGGTGTGTTTTAGGATATCCCGATAGGGAACAATTTTGATAATGCAGTACCTTGTGTCCATGCAGTTACATACAGTCAGGCTTGGAGACAAGTATGTGTGTCTGGTAGCCTGAGGGGACCCAGATAGACTGCACACTTGAAGCCAGGACTAGGGAGGTGGCTACTTCAGGGAGGAAGCTACCCTTTAGTAGTGAGACTGAAGGTTAGCCATAGCTGCTGGTGGGTACTTATGTTCCCTCGGAAAGTATGACTGCAAGGGCAGAGGTGAGTAGTAGTACCCAGGCTGACAGTGAAACACCACCAGTGTCAGGGGATACCAGACTTCCTGTGGAAAGGTATCTGGGATGGGTTGCAAAGTGAGAGTTGAGACAGGCTCAGCTCCCAGATGCTACATTACAAGGCTTGAGGGAGGTAGCAAGTGAGGCACCTGATTCTCAAGGAAAGAGACAATCTGTATATTGGGACAAAGGATTACTATATAGAGAGTGGACCCCTGAGGGAGAGCTAGAGCGTGAGAGAGTACAGCAGTTGGTAGTGCCCAGACCCTACCATCTGGCACTTCTAGCCATAGCCCATGATATTCCCTTTGCATGTCATATGGGCATAAAGTGTACAAAGAGATGTATTATGCAGAACCTTTATTGGCCTGGGATTTCCAGGTATGTAACAGGGTACTGCAGGATCTGTGAGCAGTGCCAAAAGTTAGGCAAGGCAGGAGGAAAAGTCAAAGCTCCTTTGGTGCCTTTGACTGTGATTGAGGAGCCACTTCAGAGGGCAACTATGGATATTGTGGGGCCTCTGAGTACCCCATATATCCTAGTGATAGTAGATTATGCTACCAGATACCCTGAGACAGTGGCTCTGTCCTTCATTGAGGCAGAAAATTTGGCAAATGCTTTGTTAGAGACTTTCAACAGGGTAGGTTTCTCAAAAGAAATACTGACTGAGATGCTAATTTCATGTCAGACTTGCTGGCTTGTCTGTGGAAGCACTGTGGGATGAAGCACATAAAGACCACCCCTGCCATCCCCAGACAAATGGCCTTGTGGAGAGGGTAAACTCTACACTAAAGACCATGCTACAGACATTTGCAGACCAGTTTATGAGGCAGTAGGACAAATAGTTGCCCCATCTCTTGTTTGCTTACAGAGAGGTACCTCAGGAATCTCAGGTTTTTCACCCTTTGAGTTGCTGTATGGGCATAGCATTGGGACCTCTAGATTTGATTCATGAGGAGTGGGAGGGTGAGTGTGAATTGCACAAGGAGTCTGTTGTGGCATATGTCCTTATCATCAGGATAAGGCTCAGGGAACCCATGGGCTTGGCCCAGGAGAACTTGGCAGAAGCCCAACTGCAGAAAAAAGGTCATGTATGACAGGAATGCTCAAGCTAGAGAGTATATTGTGGGGGTAGCAGGTTATTGTTCTGATTCCTGTCAGACACAACAAGCTGCAGACAGCTTGGGTGGGATCCTTCAAAGTGGTAAGGAAGGCCAGTGATATTAACAACATGGTAGAACTGCTAGGTAGGAGGAAGGGACACAAACTGTACCATGTTAACACCATGAAACCTTACCATAATAGGGAGGCCCTGGTGGTATTTTCAGTAGAATGCAGGAGGAGTCTGAGGGAGATCACTCAGCAAAATCTCAAATTACTATGGTGGAGTCTAGGATTGCAGGCATATGATATGATAGTGCAGCACTGTACTGGGGTTAGCAATGCAAAGGAAACTGGAATCTCAAGACAGGGAATGGGGTAATGTATTCACAGATATGATCATCCCTCTCAAATGTTTCTCAAGGGTCATTTGAAAAACTAGCTTGAGTCTTCCATGGGAGGAAGAAATGTAACAAAGGGAGATACTGCCAACACAGCTGTCTGGAATTTTGTAAATAATTATACGTCATTTCTCAATATCAACATGATCTATAAAAGGTGCTTGTGTTACAAATGTAAATCTAACTGGTCTGTACAGACATGTGTATTAAAAAGGTATTGTGTAAAATACTGAGTTTAAAGCTGTATCTACAGTGTGCTCTGTTGGAAGAGAACAGAAAGGTACATACACTGTTGTAAATATATACATTTTAACAGTGGAAACTGGAATGCAAGAGGTTAATTTCAGAAAAATAGCAGAAATTAAATTACGTTATGGCAGCTAGAGACAGAATGTCTATACTAGGGAGCTCTCTGTATTGTCCTTAAGGTGAAATAATTACTAGTTTTGAATGTGAAGGAATGCAATTGTTTAGTCTTCCAGCATTTTTCAAAGATCTGAGGTCTATGTATTTTCACAGGTAGATGCCAAGTACTACTAGCTTCCAGAAGTGGGTGTTTCACCTAGGACAGAGTCAAATGACAAGAGATTATGTCAGTTTGCAAGCTATCCCAGCAGTAATATTTAAGATATTAATTTGAGAAATCTCTGAGAGAGGCAGAGCATTCTGTATTCTGTCTTTGACCTGACAACAACTATAAGATCCATTCATCACATCCGCCTTGCTCTTAAGTAAGTTAACTAGGGTATAGTAATTATCTTAGATTTAATCAGGACTATAGGGAAGCTTAGTTTAAATGTTTTAGTTATTTATTTGCGACTGTTGTGCAATGTTGTTTTAAACATTTCCTGTGGTTTTGAACTCTGATGTCACTGTGATTATATATTTAGTATTATTGTCTTGTTCTTTTATTATTTATTATTAAATATATTTAAACCCTTTATTGTGGCTGATCTTTGTAGAGATATTTAGGTTTTGAGAGCACTTGCATATTTATTTGGTGACACTGTGGGCCACTCCTAATAGCCCTGCTCTTGGTCAGTCTACAATTTGTATTAATATTAATATAACATTTAGACTGGACACCGTTTGTTAAGGGCCTTAAAGTAGCTGATTAAGAATTGGCTGATGGAAGTGGTAAGTACCATATAGTCTGTGCAAAAGGGGTTATAGCTAGTAAACCTGTGCCAGGTGTGTGTGTGTGTGTGTGTGTGTGTGTGTGTGTGTGTGTGTGTGTGTGTGTGTGTGTGTGTGTGTGTGTGTGTGTGTGTGTGTGTGTGTGTTTACTTGGCCACTCAACTGAGATCTCTACTATATAGGTGTGCCAATGGGGAGTCTTACTGGGGATCGGGGAAAGAGGGAGAAACCAGCCCTGGACTGACTGTGGTCTCTGTGTGCACTTGAGGGAAATTCTACTTGATGCAAAGAGCTGCATCTAGAAATACTGTGTATGTACTTGCCATCCTTCCCAGTGAATGTCCCCCACTGCTGCCAGTGGTGAGGATTGAGGATCCTTGATTACAGGTCCAGTGGTGGGTCACCACACCCACCAAAGCCCTTGTTGACAATGCCTGGACTGAATGCACATACCATGGCCAAACTTGAGTATAATATCAGCTTCTTATATTTTTTTCTAATTTGTGTTTCTTCCTACTACTTTGTTACTTCATCTTGCTTTGTTTTTTCCTGCTACTTGCTGCCTGTTCTCTAAAGTGTTCAACTGCATGTTTTCTGTTGTATTTATTACTGCTTGTTTATAGCCCATCTAAATTGTTAAGTGTTATTCTTAAGTGTTATTCTAAGCTCTTAGTTTTGGTTTAAGCACTTGGGCTTTAGGCCCACTCCTTACCTCTCCCTGGCCTTTCTCCCTCAGATTCTGACAAATATGGATGGACAATTTCCTGCAGTTTCTCTTGCCAGTCTGGTTGATATGGGCATCCTCAGACAGTTTAGCAACTGCCTCATGTACCATCTAGGAACACAATTTGTGAGCGATGCAATTACATTAGGAACCTGGAGTCCAAGCTCTCTCCCCATCAAACCAGTACATGTGACACTGAAAAGGTTGCCAACACAATCACTACACCTCAAACACCACCCACACCTACACAACACACACCTACATATGCGGAGGTCCTCCACATAAACATACCCAAACAAAGGAGACCTCCAAGGCAAGAACACACGCAATCTCCACAACCATCCACACCACATACCACACATAGTACACACACCTGTGCCTCACAACCACTAAGGCTTCAGCATAAACTCAACATATTAGTCAAAGGAGACTCCATTGTGAGACACACAGGTCTGCCTCTCACCAGGCTGGATAAGGAGAAAGTCATGGTTAATCATCTCTCAGATGCCAGAATCCACAATATCACACACGCATTCAAGTCTCTCAACAACAGGTACTGTTATGACTCTGTCATAGTCCATGTTGGCATGAATGACTTAAGATGTGCCTCTCTAGATGGGTCTATATTAGAATCTCAACCACTTAGCTTGTCAAATGAGGAAATGTTGACCGCTAAATGGTGAAAGCTTAAAATCGCGAATGGCTACTTGCACAAATTTTTTCATCGGGAAAGAATTTGCTTGGTCGTTATCTGGAATTTGCTTTTTCCCCAGTGTAGAGTGATCTCAGAGTTAGTATATTTAGTTAGGGGGTTGTAGGGGGTGAAGCCCCTCACTTTGTTAGGGTTTGGAAGTTTATTTTAATTTGAGATGGCCAAGTGAATTATTTTCTGATACAAAAAATAGGTATAGGGCCGTTCATGATTTTAAGCTTTCGTCATTTAGCTGTTGACATTTCCGTGTTCAACAAGCTAAGCAGTTGAGATTCTAACATAGACCATCTCTGGACTATATGAAGAGAGACATAATTGAGCTCACTGATTATGTGTCCCAGGCAGGTATGTCCCTAGCCTTAAGCAGAATTCTGCCATTACCCAGAATGATGCCTCAATACAAACAGAAAATGATTGACTTTAAGAATTGGCTTAGTTTCTGGTGTCATTCCAGGGTGATCCAGTACCTGACAGCCTGGGAAAATATGATCAACATACCATGATGCTTTGCCAGAGATGGCTTGCATTTGTCTCACCTAGGCTTCAGGCTTCTGGCAAAGACTCTTGCCTCCGCTATAGTGCCTTTTTTAGGAAAAGTGATGAGGTTAAAAATACCAACATAAAACTTTCAACAAAACACAAGTTAAAGGTCATGCTGCTAAACGCTAGGGGTCTAAACATAAAACTGCACTCATTGAAAGCATTCCTAACCCTGGAAAATGCTGACATCTGTGCAGTCACAGATACCTGGTTCAAAGCTGTAGAGAGCACCCCTAGCCAGGTTACACATCCTATCGCACATTCAGAACCCAGACTGTGGACACCAAAGCCAAAGGAGGTGGAGTTTCAATATACATTAAATACATACACACCTCCAGGCTGGTCAAACAGTATGACACACAGGAAATACTCCAGGTGCAGTTAACCATTGACAAGACCCCTATTCAAATCATAGCTAACTACTGGCCCCCAAATCTGACACAAGATGCCCAATCCACCTATTTGGACCTGTTTGAATCTATCAGGATTCAACCCTTTACCCTAATCCTGGGTGACTTTAACTTCCCAAACATAGATTGGAAGAACTACTCATGCCAGAACACAAATGTCCAGAGATTCCTTGATTTTGTCAATGCAAATGCCTTGGTACAGCTAGTTGATACCCCCACAATGAGTGATAAAATCTTGGACTTGTTATTAACCAACAGGAGTAACCACTGCAGCATCCCTATAGTATCACTCTCCCTGGTAAGATCTGACCAGAAAGTGGTCACTTTTAAAGTCACCATCTCCCAAAATCCTCCTCTAGCTAGGATCAGACATAAAAACTTCTCCAAAGCTAATTACAGCCTCCTGGGGGATGGTATAAACAGCTTCACAGCCCCCTCCTCCTAAGCAGGAACTGCCATCAATATCCAAAACTACACCAAAGCACTATACAAGCATTTATATAGATGCATGGAAACAGGAATACCCAACAGGACTAAATCATCCTCCGCAAGGAAGAGTAAACCTGTCTGATGGACATCTACAATAAATAAGCTCTATAACAAAAGGAAAAAAATTGCTTTCCAAGACCAAGAAAAAGCAGGTGCCCAATTGGAAGCACTGTCTCCTTAGCCTGCACAAGCAAATAAGAGCACTAGTGAAATCCTCCACAACAAACTTTGAGTCCAATTTGGCCACATCTACTAGAGATAATCATAAGGCCTTCTTTACATATGTTTGCAACCTCAAAGGAAGCACCCAGATCTGTTCAGAACTGGTGGTCAAGAACAACACAAACAAATGCCGTAGATATTGCAAACCTGATGGCTGACAGATTCAGCAAAAACTTTACCCCTCTGTCCCCCCATCAGTAAATCAGAACATCCCTAGTACCTGCACCCTTCCTCTTATATCTAGGGAACAAGTCAACACTGATCTCTCAAAGGCAAAAAATACAGTCTCCGTGGGATCCGATAACATCCCAGGTTACATCCTATGTGAACTCAGGCAGGAACTTGCAGCACCATTAGGTGCCCTATTCAACCAAAGCCTGAGTACTGGCTTCATCCCACCTGAGTGGACCCTTCCCAGTTTGGCTTTGTTAAGGGCAGATCATGCCTTCTAAACCTGGTGGACTTCTTTGAGACAGTTACCAAGGCTTTAGACGAGGGAAAGGAGGTCCACACAGCCTACCTAGACCTCACAAAGGCTTTCAACACCATTCCCCATTCTGGTATTACAGACAAGCTCACCAGCCTGAATATAAGCCCCTATGTCATGAGATGGGTTGCCAGTTGGCTCATGGATAGAACCCACACGGTGAGAGCTGCAGGCTCTAGGTCCGACTCTAAACCGGTTACATGTGGAGTCCCCCAGGGCTCAGTTCTGAGACCCCTCCTGTTCGGTATATACTTCTCAGAGGTACAGGCAAGCACAGGAAGACTATGGCTGACCAAGTTTGCAGACAACTGCAAACTGGGGGCCATAACTGACTCTCCGGCTGATACAGACATCCTACAGAAGGGTCTCACTGAGATGGATACCTGGTGTCAAAATCATGGCCTCAAGCTAAATGCCAAAAAATGCATAGTCATCCCCTTTGGAAAAAACAAAGTACCCATGAACTACCACATACATGGTAGCCCCCTAAATACAGAAAATGTAATAAGGGATACGGGGATCCAGGTAGTTAGCAATCTCTCCTTTGATAATCATATTGCCAAGGTGGTTAGAAAATCCTTCTATGTGGCCCACCTAATCACAAAAGGGTTCACATCTAGAACAAAAGAGGTTATTGTGCCCCTCTACTCATCACTCATCATACCTATCATAGAGTACAACGTCCCATTTGGAATGTACCTTACAAGACACCTACAACAGCTGGAAAGATCACAGAAGTACCACACCAAGAGGATTATTGGTCTCAAACAGATGCCCTATGCAGCCCAACTGAAGAAACTTCAGCTGTACTCAAATGCATACCGCTTACTCAGAGGTGATCTCTGCCTGACATACAAGGCCATGTCCAACCCAGAATTGATGGACATGCTCCACCTAAAAAAAACAAAGTCCTGAGAGCCACACGCTCTAGGGATCTAAACCTCACCACAATGATAAATAGGACATGCTGGAAGGATAGAGTCCTGTCCCAGAGACTCCCCATGCTTTGGAACAGGATTCCAATCTACATTAGGCAGAGCCCCTCACTAACACTCTTCAAGAGAAACATTGATGAGTGGATGGGAAACAGAAAATTTACCCCAGGGATCAATGCAGTGGCTCTGCTGAACAGAGGCACCGGGAAGTAATGGCTCTGCTGGACAGAGGCACAGAGAACTAATCTAAGGGGGTGGCAAAAGCCAACGCATTCTGGCTAGGCTTATAGATGCCCTCGGGCAGATAGCCTAGTACTTACCTATGAGTGGAGGACAGCCACTGTCATCCCTTTACACAAAGGTGGAGTGTTCAGCGATCTGGGAAATTATAGGCCCTTCAGCCTAACTAACCTCATCTGCAAGGCCATGGAATGGATTATCTTGGACCTCATTAACAAGAACATTAGCAACCTCCACACACCTGATCCCACATAGTTTGGCTTCATCAAGTGGAGGTCATGTCTGCTAAATTTGGTTGGCTTCTTTGAGACAGTCACCAAAGTTATGAATGAGGTGAAGATGGTGCATACCACCTACCTTGACCTGGCCAAAGCCTTTGACAATATTCCCGACTCAGGCATAATAGATAAATTCTCTCAACTAGGCATCAATCCATATGTTACCAGATGGGTAGCAAACTGGCTAACTGATAGACCCCCACATAGTCAAAATAGGGGAAACCACCTCAAGCAGTAGACCAGCAACAAACGGCACCCCATGGTTCGGTCTTGGGGCCTCTGTTATTTTGGATATACTTTTCTTAGGTGCAGGCCAAAACCAGGGGGCTATGGCTTACCAAATTTGCAGATGACTGCAAGCTGGGTGCTGTCATCAATTCCCCTAGTGATGTGGACATCCTCCAAGAGGGTGCCAAAAACATGGCCTCAAGCTGAATACAAAAAAATGCATCATCATCCCCTCTGGGGAGAGTGACGTCCCCATAAATTATCATATTAATAACAATGTCCTAGGCACTCAATCAGTCATGAGGGTTTAAGGCACCCAGGTTGATAACAACCTGACTTTTGACCACCATGTTGCTTCCGTTGTACAGAAAGTCTTCCATATGACTCACCTCATAAGTAAGGGTATCTCATCCAGGGACAAGGTCATAACATCCCTGTATGCTTCCCTTATAAGGCCCATTATTGAGTACAACACCCTTTTTGGCATATACCTCGCAAAGCACATGCAGTAGCTGGAGAGACCAAAGAGGTTTCTCACCAGGAGAATCCAGTGCCTCAA
Organism: Protopterus annectens; assembly: GCF_019279795.1. Classification (NCBI taxonomy): domain Eukaryota; kingdom Metazoa; phylum Chordata; order Ceratodontiformes; family Protopteridae; genus Protopterus; species Protopterus annectens. The sequence continues at coordinate 302,891,859 of NC_056746.1, read as the reverse complement.
ACATCTATCATACATAGAGAGGCTAAAAGCCCTATCCCTCTACTCAGTTTCATACAGATTTCTCAGATATGACCTCTGTCTGGCATACAAGGCAATCACGGACCCCACCTTGATGGGACTGCTGCATATCCACAAGTCAAGATCCACTCGAGTAACCCACATGCATGGCCTCAACCTGGTCTGTGACATCAATAAGACTAGTTGGCAGGACAGATTTGTATCCTAGAGACTTCCCCATCTATGGAATAGACTCCCTCTCCACATCAAGCAGAGTACCTCTTTACCCCTTTTTAGGTGCAACCTGGAGGGGAAACAGAAAATATACCCCTGGGATACCACCCATGTCCCTGCTGGGGGTGATGATTTGTCTAAACATGGGCTGAACTCTTGGCTAGGCTTATAAGTGCCTCAGGGCCAATAGCCTATTAACCTTCCATGATCCTATAAAAAAACAAAGAATCACAGAGTGCATGATTGGCTTGATTAAGGCCCAGCTCCACTGTTTAGATATATTTGGGTGGGGATTTAGTATTCACCTTCCACAACCAGCAAGTTGTTCTTACCATTCAATGTGTTGCATAATATGATTATAATGAAGCAAGTAGGCGAAGGACAGCCAGCCATCCCAGTAGTCACTAGATGCAGTAAAGCAGTGCTATCACAGGCACTGCAACATCATCATCATCCAGTGATGAAAGTAAGGCCAACACACACACACACACACACACACACACACACACACACACACACACACACACACACACACACACAAAACAATGGGCACAATATGCAATTACACAGGTGGAGCAACAGCATCTATTTCAGTTCTGTGGTCTCATCACAAGTGCACAGTGACAATGCAGTGTCACACATAACAAACATGAAGCATAGAGTGTTACTTAAAGGTTATGCTGAGTAGCACATGGTCAACTCACATTGAGGTCAGCTTGATGCTTTTTAGCATTGTTCCACTTCCCATGATTGAGTATGGCTATCTGGTCAGATATACACTGAGTCACTAGTTTGATATTCATGGGTATTTTATACTGTAGGATATCACTTCTGTTTGGTACAAGCTTGGCCTCAGTGTGGTATGTCTCTGTGAATCCTGGCTTAATACTTACCCTGCAACTCTGTCTGTAGTGTAATGTTATAAAATGTCTCACTCCTAATAAATACTTGAAATCAAAATGCAAGATGTAGCATGCAATATGAAATCCATAAATAATTATTGGTGGTACAGCATTTGGTTACTTCCTGGCAAAGAAATATAATGTACTATCTTACTTTGCCAAGGAAGAACCCAATGTTATGGAAGTTCAAACCTGTAACTAAATCAGTCTTCTAAGACAAATGGTGTGGCAACTGTGATCAATCCCAAATTAGTGCTGGTACCCAATATTTGTCCTCATTTAACAAGCTTGCCCTTTGTATGCCTGCTGCTTGCCCCTGTAAAACATTCCTTGTTCTTGCTGCAATGCATTTATCATGTTTATTCTTAGTGTGTCTCTATGCCATACTTACCAGTATTGACAAAATCTGACACTCCTAAAAGTAACGTTTCATTATGTCTTAAGTGAAATTTCCCATTTACTGTATGTCTTTTGGTTTATAAAACAAATGTCTTGTTAGTTAGTGACCTGTAATGTTATGCCTATACTGCAACTTTAAGTGGGATTCCTTTAGTGTGGAGCTTGGGCTTTCCTCAAGTAAGGGGAATGTCCAGATGAGCATTTTGGTTAACAAAATATTAAAAAACAACTACACTAAATAATCTGTAGGTCAGAAGACAATGTCTGCAACATAGAGACCACTGAATCTCAGTACCAATATGCCAACATGCTCCATGCTCCTTGAATACTTCAGCTTCTCCAGCTGTGATTTAAAGGCATGTGATTTGTATACATCCTTGTTTGCAAGTCAGCCCTGCATGACTAGCAGTATGCAATGAACTGTAGACAGCGGCACTGCAGAGCTGAGGGTGCCAGATATCAAAGAAGCTCCTCGAGACACAGGTGGTCTACCCAATTACTAGGATCACAGAAGTGACAAACAAATTAGGAGCAGACAGGGACTTCAGAGCTGCTGAGGGCTACATCATGGAAAACCTACAGAGTAGTGGAGGATATGCAACCCAGTCCACTGTTCTGTGACTCCACAAAAAAGTGCAGAAACAGTTGTTGTGGTTTCATTTCCTGCTGCACTGAGTTGCACTGTGAAATGTTGTCAGCATTGTGACTTTTATGAGTTGCTCAGTCTTGCTGACCAAAAGTTTCCTCCATGAAAATAGACTTAGTAAGCTCATGAAAATTTGCTCTGTGCGCACACTTTTCAAGAGTTATAACTCTGTACAAGCACTCTGGTTCCCTGTGATAATCAACTTCTTAATCCCTACTATGTCATTCACTACACATGTTTTCCACTCTGTTGCATTCACAGTGGGTACAAGAAGTGACATTTAGGATTGGTGAGTCAGGGGAATGCAGATATATATACAACCCAGTGGTGCATGTGTGCTTCCATGCCCCATGCACTAGCTAAAATGCAGTGACAGCAGAAAATGCTGCTTAGTGGACAAGGTACTAGTTTTTGCTCAATGCACTACATATGTATCACATGGCCTCTACCATTTTTCTTTAGTTTTGTGGACCAGGCCACCATTGTCACAGGATGGGGAGATGGTATTGGCTACTCACTTACACCTTTTCTCCCAACTGACTCCTTTAACACTTGGGTTATTAGAAGAGAAAGGAAAGAAGAGAACAGAAACTGAGGTAGGGCAGAAATCATATTTCCTGTATAAATGCTATTATTTAATATAACAGTTACTAAAGAGAAATATATGATACAATTTTCCAATGAGTGATTAAAATGTCCTCATTGTGATGGTTAGTGACTGTCACACTTACATTTACTAAATAGACTTCAGTATCACCTTTCAGCTGAGATCACAGTTTGCTATATCATGGGAGAATCAATTCCAATAATAGCAGCAACAACAGGAATAAAAGCATTTTCAGGCATGGATAAATATGATGCCAATACATGTAACAACATATGAACCACACAAGGTGACAATTCGTGTTATAATGTGGGTGTTGACAAGAGCACTCTTGGCAATCATTAAATATTGAAACAATACTAATTTCATGAAATGTAATCCTATTGTGACTTAGAAATGGACATAATACAAGGCCATGTCCAACTCGGAATTAATGGACATGCTCACCTCAAAAAATCCAAATCCATCAAAACCACTAGAGCAAGCGACTTAAACCTTACAGAGACTCACTATGCTGTGGAATAAAAGAAATCTTGACCTGTGGATGGGAGATCATAGGTTTATCCCGGGAATCATCTCTGTGTCACTGCTGGACAGAGGCACAACAAACTAATGGGCACAGTATTTCAGATAGCCTAGTATAAACCTATGAACCTATGGTGTTAAAAATCTTAAAGATTTACAGTACTTAAAAAAGTGACAGAATAATTAGGAAAATAACTTTGGTTCTCCCACAATGAAACAGATACAGTGTCAGAATGTAAAATAGCCTGTGTATATGTAAATTCAGTCTCCAGAGCTAATTTTGCATGTTCATTTTTGAAGACATTATTGATGCAGATTGTTTTTCATGCAACAGTGGCTGATATGGTGATCACAAATGAATGGTGGGTTCTTCATCTTGTATGCTGTAAGAAATTAAATATTGAATTAAGCACATAATTCACTAATATGTCTGATGATACCTAATACATGGACCCAAGCAATCATAAACACAAGACACAGATACATATAAGCCTTTTCCACCCTGTGTGCAATATGCTACCAGGGATTACTATGATTCACTCTAGTTCCCCAACCTGTATTTTGGAGGTTAACATATAGAAACCTTTAATAACAAAGCTATATAAAACTATTAAAGCAAAGTGACATAAGAGTTCATCTATTCTATATTAATGGGAGGGAGGTAAAAGGCTGACCAAGTTGACAGAACTGTAGCAGTTAAAGTTCACTGCAGACAAATGCAGAGTGCTGCACCTGGATAACAGCAACCATACTGTGAAATGTCATCTGGGGAATGGAATTCATGGCAGCAGTACAGGAAAATATTTTTGGTGTTTTCATCACACCTGTAATGGAACACCTGAAGGAGGAAGGGAAATGATAGCAACAAAACGGATGCTGTGGTATATAGTGCAGAGAATAGGCCCTGTAATCCAAGAGACAGTGCTTCTGTTCTACCAGGCTAGGATCAGAACACACTTTAAGTATCATGTGCAGTTCTGGAAGGCATACAGTAAGATGGACTTCATGCCACTGAAAGGAATCCAGAGGGGGCATGGCTAGGATGTAAAATGGTTGGCAGCATCTTTTCTCAGCTCTGTACTCAAAAGATATTTCTGACAGGAAATTTTAAAAACTAGATATTGCAGACAAACCTATTTTGCTGAATTACTTCTACTAATATCAGTAGAAGTCTACATTACAAAAAATTGGCTTTAATCATTATTTTTCCTGCCAAAAAACAAGAAGGAAGGTATCTGAATCTACTGGAAATTAGCTTTTCTAAGAATACCACACAGGACCAGATGATGAGAAAGGAGATACAGTCTTTATTAAATGCTATACAAGACTTATCAGTAAAATTTGACAAAATGAATACCAAACTAGACACTTTTGAAGAGAGATCTACAAAACAAATACAGCAACTACAAGAAATAATGACGCAACAGAAGTCTCACATAGCTGACATAGAGAGATCCCTAAATGACACTGAGGGCGGACTCTCAGAACAAGATCTTCAGCTACATTTTTTATCACAACAAAATGCTTCATTACAAAATAAAATAGAGGATCTAGAGAACAGGTCCAGACGAAATAACCTTCGCATCTATGGGCTGCCAGAGAAAACATAGGGTGATAACATGGTAATTTTCCTTACTATCTGGTTACCAGAAGTTTTAAAATTGCCTGAAGCTCTTTCTTATGGAATTGAGAGAGCCCATAGATCCTTAAGAGCTGCTTCATCAACCATCAAATCAAAAAAATCACCCGAGATCAATAATAGTAAACTTTTTTTCATCACAGGACAAGGAACTTATTTTAAAGACAGCATGATCAACTTCTCCAGTTAAATACAAAGACAACATAATCAGATTTAATAATGATTATTCTGCTGGAGTTATAACTGCAAGAAAAGAATGTCTCCCTCTGATAAAGGAATTGAAAAAAGGCAACTTAAAGTGCACCTGCTGTTCCCTGCAAGAATAAAAATATTTTTTACTGAAGGTCCTAAAACTTTTGACACTCTACAAGCAACAGTCTTTTATCTTTCAGCTAATAAAACCTTGGATAAAGTGGAAGAAATGGATTGGAGCTCCTTTGGGGTAAAGAGACATGCAGAAAAAAGTGAATGGAGCACTGCTGATAATAAGAAGAAGAAGCTAAGAGACACATGAAAAGCACAAACATTATTGTTTTCTATTTGCTCTGTAAGGTAAAAAAGTTCTTCTTTAAAAGCATTCATGCTTTACATATGTGTCAGTCTTTGAAGAAATATAAATACAGGATAAACAGGACATTTTATAACTAAAGGAAACAACCCTAAAGAAAGCAAGGTGACATATCTTTCTTTACTACAGTGTAAATACTTACAGTCATGATTTCTCTAACTCTAAATGATATTTAGATAATTCATTTATAAATTACCTGCCTTTTACTGCTTGTATAGAATATGATGCATTTACACTGACATATTAATGTGGCGTGTTTAAATGAACATGATTATTTTTATATTATTTACACTAAGCTGCATGAAATATCTAAACTGTTGCATTTAATTTACATAATAATATATAAAAGCTGATAGTAATAACTGTCAAAAAGTGCCTTAAAAAGTAGTTATCTATCTATTTGTTGATGCTAAAAGTGCCTTTTTGACTAACAAACAACTGTTTAGCTTGTATAGCTGCCCTTAATGTTAAGAAAACTAATAGCAGTTTAATGAGCTCGTGTTCAGTTTAAAAAGCTCTAAAAGCTTGACTTACTTTGTTTTTGGCTTCCCTCCATGGTCACGAGCTGGGAACTCTTATTTTACCATCCCTAGAGTGGAGTTTCTTTAGTTAGAATCCTTTAGTGTGTGTTAAATCCTCTACAAATGTACGAACAGCACAAAATGAAAGTAAACAGTCTGTCTGATGTCAGCACTGAAACAAGGCAATATGGGTGCTGTTTAAGCTCTTGCTACTTAAAGTGACAAGCACACTATTTATGAGATGGCAAAGTGCTTTTACATAACAAATATTAAAAGTACACTGAAGTAACTAACAAATTTAGAAGTTATCAACACATGCATGATGTTTTATTATATTGTAACATTTGTTATTCATTCTGAAGTAAATAGTGTGGGAAGAAATAGCCAGGGAATTGTTATGGCTAGGCTTGTATAGGCCCTAGGGCTGATAGCCTAGTACCAACCTATGAACCTATGAACCTATGAATTGTACACATAAACAGCACACAAGGCTTAAAAATAAGTATATCGCTTGGAAGAAACTGTATGAATAGTTAACACATACAGACTTCACTACAATCGTTTCTAATAACATCACCCAAGTAAATTACTATAATTTAACTTAATTTTATGAAAATGTAATATATTTAAGTCCTTGACTGGAACTATATAACATATTTGTAAACACATTGCAGCTAGTGTACTCAACCTTAAGGACAGTAAGTCAATTATGGTTCATGAATGTGGCTATTTGTTATTAGGCATTTTAAAGGTAAAAAGGAGTTACTGGTTAATTATTAAGATACTCTGCAAATATTAAATTGGTCGAGTAGCACAGTCATTAAGCAGTAATGAGCAAGAAAAAATCTCATAGACTTGCTTATGATATTATTATATATACATAGAAAAGAACTGCTAATTATAAGTATGCTTTTATTAAAGGGAAGTTATACTAATATTGAACATCCTCACTGAAAATGAATGGTTGTGTAGAGAGACAGTAACTCCCATCATATGACCAAGGCTAAAGAGATTGCCTTGTATGTCTAAATTGATCTGCCTTAAACATTAGATTACAAATAGACATGCAATGTACTTTTATTTATAATACTGAATATATATTATATATCATCACAAACACTAAAGCCATTGTCAGCTATACCCCATATTAATCACTTTTATAGTATCTATATATGTCATGTTTTTTTAAAATATGACAAGTATTAAAATATGAATTGAATAGCATAGGAATTTACTAATATATTGCTGTTGGTACATGATATGCATATAAATAACAGGTCTATTTTCTGTCTATGAAAGTAAATACCAAGCTATATGCATTTGTTGATTATGAAAGAAGAGCTTGCTATCTATTCTTTTTAATATCCTATAGGTATGTACTTGTTAGAGACACACACATGCTGCAAAGCTGCTGGTTATTGCTTATTCATTAGTATATTTATGACTGCAATGTTATAAATATATGGCGTGGACCACTTGAGTTGAGAATATGTCTCTATATCGAGCATGTTCTCGGTTTGAATGTTCTATATTATCTATAATATGATATTGAGTTCCCTCACTAAATTCAAAGAAGCCACAATATAAATAAATATTCATTAAAAATGGAGAAAAGAAGGATGAAGAGAAAAAAGAAGGAAAATGGTTGGTGGTCATATAAGGTTATCCTTTCCCGTGTATGTAGAAGGGTTGACAGTAATAAGTACCAAACAATTGTGTTATAGCATGTTTAAAGTTTACTTTGCTTGTTATATTTTCCAACCTTACAGTTATAACACTGTAGATAAATCCTGTAATATCATAAGGATTATGAGTTGCTATTTGACATATGACATATGTGGTACATTAGCGGTGAAATATGCCAGTGGCACTAATAATATATAGGAACTGCCTGGAAATATAGTCTTAAACTATATAATACCAATGACAAAAACAAATTAGTAACATTCATGCCACTAAAATATGACTTTTTGAATTAAATGAAAACTATAAGATTACTGATAAATGACAATAAAAGTGTAATATTATATTCATTGTTATGGACACTTCATGATTTAATTAAGTTGTAGTATAGTTAACTGATGCATATAATGTTTAACATTTTTTTATATAGAACATTACAAAAGTTTGATACCTATGAATGCCACTCACACTATAAGGGAGATAAACAGCAAGCATATTACTTTTAAGATGCATAACCATTATTGCTATACAAAAGATATATTAAAATAAGAGATTTTTCTTTACAATTTAAACAAAGCCAAATAGTTAAGTATTAAATCTAGGTATAGTTGTGTTGCCTTAGTGTTTTATAAAATATTAAAAATAGATAAAGACTGTATTTAAGTAATATGTAAATACAGATACATGTATACTTAAAAGATATATAAGATACTTTTCATTATAAAACTACCATGTGGCGGGGCTGGGGGAGGATGCTGAAATGCAGATCTAGAGGGATTGCTTGAATGGTTAGATCATTCAAGGATGAGATGTTTTTTCTCATGGAGGGGTTTGGTGGTTGTTTATCTTATAATATTTTCAGTTATGATCTTCTAATGTACTTTTATTGGGTATCTATAATCTATTGTAATACTGTTGGAAGAAGAAAGAACAAGTCATTCTCTTCATGTACGCACATCTACACATTGTTACAAGTATATGAATATGGATAAAAGCAAAGCTAATATAAATCCAATTGCAAAATGTATATCTATTAATGTAAATGGTTTAAATAATAACTGCCAAAGGTGAAGTCTTTACAGATATTTAAAGCTATGTGAAGCACAACTAGTATTTTTGCAGGAAACACACCTTACACAGGAAGACATAAATAAAATAAACAATAACATTTATACAGTACTAGTAAGTTCCACCTATAATCAAAAGCAAAGGGGAGTAGCAATTTTGTGGAAAAACACTACTTTAATGCCTAAAATCATAAACACGTTTCATGACAACTCAGGAATGTTTTGTCTAGTGACAATATCTATCAATGAAATGGTATATACATTAGTGAATATGTATTGGATACCAGGACTAGGCGTTAGATTGGCCAAACAATACTTAGATGACATCGTACAAAATGCAAAAGACAATTTAATCGTAGCTGGAGATTTCAATTGCGTTATAAAGGAAACTGACACAAATACTAAAACTACATGTAAGAGATCACCTTTAACAAAGTTATTATCTGAGTTTGTTGAAACTTTTAATATAGTTGACATAAATGAGTATGCTATCCCAGATTCACTATTCTTTACACATTTTTCCCATAGACATAATACATACTCTAGAATAGATAGAGTGTACATAACAACAGATTTAACCACTAAATTAAATAAAGTCAAGACAATTTCATGTCCATTTTCAGACCATAACACAATAATGTTTGAGATAGACTTGTGTTTCAAGAGAAGGATATCAGTAACAAGAATACCATCCTACATAACAAATCTCAAAGATTTTAAGGAATTTTATATTAAAGAGACACAAGCATTCTTAGATATGAATCTTACGAAAGATGTATCTGAAATATATTTATCAGATGCACTGAAGGCATACCTATATGGAAGAGCGGTGGGATGGTATAAAAATAAACAAAAACAGTGGAATAAGGAATTAATGGAATTACAGTCAAAAGTAGATAATTTAAAGCTTGATATTCAAAATGGAAACACCAACTTAATAAAAGAACTGGAAGATATTAATAAAAATACTCAGAGATGCTACACCACAAAACAATGATCAACTTAGAAAAAAATTAAACTAAGTTACTATTCAATGAACCCTAAAAACCAATGAAGAATAGCAAATAGGACTAAAAAGATGATTAAAACAAATCAAATCAAGGAAATACATAATGTAGAAACTAAAAAGAAAGCGTCTGATTTAGAAGGAATACTAGAAGCATTTAGGCTATTCTTTCATAAACTTAATAATCAAAATGAGAAAATAGAAACACATTCAGTATTGAAAGATTTTCTTAAAAACAATGTTAAAGTTAGATTATTAGAGGAGCAGGTGCAACTAATAGATAAGCAAATAACAATGACAGAACTTAAAGCTGAAGTAAATAAGCTAAAATTAAACAAAGCTCCAGGTATAGATAATATCATCCCAGAAATGTTTAAATTACTATCTAATGAGGCTTTGCTGTTGTTATTGAATGTATTTACATTAGTTAAAAATGGTAAAGACATTCCTCCTTCTTGGAAGTACACAGTAATATCACCAGTTCTGAAACAAAGTAAAGATCCCAATGAATGTTCATCATACAGACCCATTTCACTTCTTAATATAGATTATAAAATCTTTATGGCAATACATGCTGCTCGAATAAAACAATTACTACCATTTTTGATAGAGGAGGATTAAACAGGTTTTATAAAAGATAAGAACACTTATGACAGCATCAAAAGAATTCTTTCCTTAATTGATTATATAAATGTCACAAAAAACAAAATGAATGTTATTAGTTTAGACATAAATAGTGCATTTGGTTCAGTGAACTGGGATTATTTATGGTTAGTTTTAGAAGAATATAGCTTCTCAAACAACTTCACCTTGTTAATAAAATCATTATATGAAAAATCATTGGCTTATATAAAACTGGGATCTTGTCTGTCTAAATCTATTAAAATAACAAAGGGCACAAAACAAGGCTGCCCTCTTTCTCCATTATTGTTTGCGCTAGTCATTGAACCCTTAGCAAATAATATACGTATGGATAAAAATATTGAAGGAATACAATTAAACAACAGCCTAGAGCTTAAAATTCAACTTTTTTGCTGATGATATTTTAATTACCTTAAAGAATAATAATAGCTCTTTAAAAGCATTATGGGACTCAATTCAAAACTTTCAAAATGTTTTGAGTCTTAAATTTAATGAGAACAAAACAAATGTATTGCTTATAAATACTAATAAAAAAGATCTAAATAAAAAATACCATAAATATATCCCCACCGATAATACAATTAAATACTTGGGAATTATAATAACTAACAACCTAGATACTACAATTGAAACAAATTATAAAGAGACCTTAAATAATATTAAAAATCTAATACAAAGATGGAATAAGTTCTTCTTTTCAATAGAAGAAAGGCTCTATATAATTAAAATGATCATATTTCCAAAAATTCTTTATCTTATACAAGCTTGTTCTTTGCCACCAGCTAAATCGCACCTAAAACAATTAAATGATTTAATGGTAAGATTCCTATGGTATCCAAAAAAAACAAGGATAGCTATGAAATATCATCTAGATGATTGGGATATGGATGGCATAGGTTTACCAGACATAGAAGAAGTATATTTGCAGTCATCTGTTATTAAAACAATATCATTATGGCTAAATACAAAATATACATCAAAATGGAAACTAGTTCATGAGAGAATCTGGTTAAAATCAGGATTTGTAGTAGCAAATAAGTATACCGATTTCATACCAAACAATTTTCTATGGCTGATGAAGGAATATATGATGATACATAAGTATAAAAATATAAGTTCCAAATACATTACTTATACATTACAAATTATCCAAAATCTTATTAATAGCAATCCTGATATTAAAGCATGGTCATTTTTATTATATCCAGTAGCGTACACACAAGGTAATATAATAGCATTTGATATAGAAGTAGTCAACATGCTTAAAGAAAAGGGATTAATATATTGGCATCAATTGGTAAACTCTGGAAAACTTCTGACAATAGACCAAATTAAACAGAAATTAAATATGGAAAATAGTTCATGGCTACATGTACAAGAATTAAGACAGTATATATTAAGCAAACAAGAAACAATGCAACCATCAATAAGACAGAATGTCTCTAATCTTATAGAACATATAATATTATTAATGAATCAACCCATTACTGGAAAGGGATACTTATCATCTATTTATAAAACAAATAAAAAAAATAAAAACTTATAATAATGACAAAATATGGAATTATTATAGATCAATTAATGGACATGTGCCAAATGACAGAGACAAAAAAATTAATTCTTCTCTCTCCAAAGCAGACATCACTTTCACTACATTGGAGACTCTTCACATGGTAATTCATACACAGATTTTACGTAACCCCTCATAAAATGGAACTTATGTTTAAGAAAAATATTGGCTGTTGGAGATGTGATTTATCAATAAAAGCAGACTGGCAACATATGTTCTATGAATGCCATTTGATTAAACCATATTGGGATAAAATAAATTATTTTCTGCAAATGGTATTCAATTACAAATTCCAGATTTACAAATCTATTATTTTGTTTAATGCACCTGTACCTGACTGTGTACCAAGAACAAAATATGTAATCTTGTGGACTCTCCTAGCCATTGCAAGGAAGAACATTACATCAAACTGGAAATCCAAAGCTTCTAAAACTTTTAAACAATTCATGAATATGGTGTCAGCAGTATCACAATTAGAAATGAACACTATTAAAGGAAGAACTGAAAGAACTACATCATTATATATATAGCATGGCAAAAAGTAACTGAAATACTGGAGAGTAATGACTGTAACAGATTATAATCAGGAAACAATTGTATAGAAAGTCAATTATATGCCAACAATAGACACCCTTGTAAATACTTTATTTTGATTTCAATGTTTGATATCTGTTTAGAGGTTTTAGTCAACCTTTTTAAATAATTTGTAAATACTTCACTGTCATAAATAACCTGCATTCATGTTTTCTTGTTTTTGGAAATGAATAAAAATATTTACAAAAAAAAAGAAAGAAAGGAATCCAGAGAAAACCACCAGGGGGTGCAAGCAGATTGATGACAATAACATGACTTAAATAGAGGGCAAGCTAGAATTCTGTTCACTAGAAATCAGGGAAGACAGAGACACATGATATGCGTGCATACAACCATCTCATGGAGTTGAAATCAACTTGAACAAGTAAGCCTGGGAGAGAGGAGGACTACAGACAGCAGATTGTAAGGACCAGAATGACTGTAGGAAAGAGTCAGAATCCATAGAGACAATTAAGAGGCCATAGTGGAGAAGGAATGAGGGTGAAAACAGGAGTGTAGAGAAGAAAAAATGTTAACTGCATTTAATGTGCAAGATAGATTTGCATACTGTTTCCTTCTGCTATAGATTTGCATACTGTTTCCTTCTGCTATCTAGCAAATTTAATTTAATATAATCAGATGGTTTCTATAATAACAGATTTGGCACTACTGTCTTTTCTTCATGCACATTGTCTGATGCAGTCATGACATGAGCATGGATTTTAATGCTTTCCTTCCAACTGGTATTTGCATATTAATCTACCAGAACATAAATGTTATAGCCATTGTGGCACAGTGCCCCTAGTGACAGCTGTGGAGTATGTGGAGTTGTAGTTTTGAGGAAGTCTGGGAAGAGGATCCACACCTGTGCAGATTGGAAGAGGCCAAACCTTTCTTCTGTAAAAAGGTGCACCAGAGATAGGATGGTGGAGATAGGATGGTGGAGATATTTGCCTTTTTTTACTATGAGAAGCCTAGAGCAGAGACCCTGTGTGAGTTCATTGTCTTAAGAAAAGGCTGTGGATTCTCTGAAACAAGTCTCAAATACATACAAACAGCTTTATATGGCTTTTAAAAATATACATTCAAAGTAAAAGGTCAAAACTTCTTCTTACACCTCTTGCAAACTAAATATTGCTGTTGTTTAAAAAGCTTATGTTTTCTACTCAATTAGTTAAGAATTTATTAATAATTATGTTTCCTATTGCCTACACAAATGAATGTTTGATATCTTTTGATACTCAGAAAATGTTAGAATTTTAGAAGGGTGGCCTATTATAGTGGAATCATTTTCTCTCAGCTAATAAAACAAGTTATGCATAGTATTTGATTAGCAGATATAATTTGCAAAATTGTAATTGGCTGGACATCTAAACTTGTAAGAATTTTATACGTACTATGCTCATATCCTCATTAGAGGCATACAATAAGAGCAATTTAAAAATCTTGGATTTTATCTCAATAATTATTAATAACTCACCCAAGAATACTTCATACATATCTGTTATTTATAAAATTCTCAGAAATTATTTTAGCAAAACAGATCTTTTGGGGAATTATTCAAGTGAAGTTAATAAATAAGCATTCTCAGAAAAAGATAACAACAAGTTTGTTTACACTCAGTGAAGGAGTCTACATCTTCCCTATTCTGGCATGTATATACATGGAAATTTTTGCATAGAAGTTTTTTTTTCACCCCACGTAGACTAACAATAATGTGCAATAAAGATGAAATGAAATGCTGGAGATGTGGACACCCTGATGCTGACTGGATATACATGGCTGCTAATTGCAAAATAATTTCCCCATTTTGGTTACACCTTAAATACCTTTGTAAAGCTCTATGGAATAACAACTGTATAATTTCTGACTTCCTTATCCTTTTCAGTGTTCCTGTCCTTGACGTCATTCCTAGAAACCAAACATTTTTACTATGGTCTAGCCTCTCTCTAGCAAGGAAAATTGTACTAAAAACTGGAAATCCCAATCTACTCCTGTCTTTAAAGCTGAGTTTAGTTATCTTGTGAAATACATTTGCAAGAATGAGATTGGTACTATAAAAGCAAGGATTAACAACATAACTCATCATTTAATTGCTTGGACAACATTGTATAATCCCAGTGTTTTTCTATGTAAATTGCTTTTTTAATTGTTATGGACATTGTATATAGTTTGATTTTTCTTGTCATGATACTGTTAAGTTATTGTGTTATAAAATGAATAAAAACATTTTGGAAAAAAAAAAAAGATTTATGTGAGAAAGGAAAAAGGATTATTGAAAGAAAAAGAGAGCCCTGTGGTAAGTTAGCTGTTTGTACTGGACAACTGAAGAGACTTTGGCTTGAACTGTAAGTTCTTATAAGACATTTAAAATCTGATCTCGGTGAAGATGTATGCAAGGGAGGTGGGTTCACTGTAAGGAACACTGTGCTAATTTCATGAATAGTGTCTGCAGCATGTTTCCATCCTACAACATGTGCTCTGCAGTACTGGAGTATGAATCATTTAAAAACAGGTGTTCCACAAAACAGAGGGGTCTAGAAGAAATGCGGCATTGAACCATTATTTTGCATCTAATATCCAACTGTTGTTACGCCAACTCTATTTTCTTTTCCATTTGTCAGTATAGATTACAATGTTGCTGATTTGTGCATGTGTGAGTCTTACGTATTTTACACATTTAAGTTATTCATGTAAGTACAATGGACAAAGTCTATGGTGCCTAGTGTACAAGTGCTTTTAAACTACTAAAAATGTTCTTTCTGTAAGCAATTATTTTGTGTCATTGCCTACCTAGTTTTTAACATGTGCTATTATTGCTCAACAGTTCACTCTGTATTACAGAAATTAATTAAACTTAATGTCATTAAATATCTATCTGTCAGAGCTTCTCTTCTCAGGTCCATGCTATAAATGGAATCTTCATATTAGTGATCAACAAAGAATAGCTGTCCTAACTCTAGCCAAGTTCCCCAGACAGTAAGATGGTTGAGATTTAGTACCTCCAGGTGTGAAGAGGAAAAGGAATGCTATTCTCACACAAACTCTATGCCAACATGTACCCCAGAAGACTAATACAATAGACCAGTACATTTCATCCAGTCCTACTGTTCACAGGATGATTTAATGCCTTAGTAAAATACATTAGTGTATTATTTTATTTTGGGTACAGAATAGGCAAGAAGTTGATAAAATCCTGTTTTCAAAGCACATATAACAAATTATGTAGGAAGGACAAAGTGACTGACTTTCGGATTAAGTAAGTTATTTAGTTATCTAAATTTTATTTCTCTCTAAGCTTGTGTGTGCATATGCTAGATGAAGCAGTTGAAAATGAATTAGTTCTTTCAAAATGAAACAGGCGGCAGACAGAGCATGTACAGTAGATATTAATGCTGAGTAACAGCTTTTATTTTTATTAGCTTTTATTGGCTTAAGCATTCTAAGAACTGCCACACATTTTGTTACTTTAGAAAATAAGTTAAAGGACATTGGTCCCTAACATACTATATTCTTCCTCCAAAATCAACTGGCACATAAAGTGACATTCTGTTCCTTGTTCTACTTTCATCTCTGTGCCACTGCAGCACATTATAAACACTTTCTGCCAAAAGAAATGTTCAAGGAACTTTAGAAAACATACGCACTTTTTCCTCTTCCAAAATTCTTAACACCGCTTCTCCAGATCAGTAACTTCCCATCTTCATTTCTCACTTGGATAAAATATATGGAAAAACTCATATCCTTTCAACCAGTGCAACACATGGAATCTAGCAACCTTCCCTGCAAAACTCAGCATGGCTTGTGGAAAGGGTACAGTAGCAATATAGTCTTTTTTGCTTTCACTGAAACAATCTTTAAAAATATGAATTTAGGTAAAATAAAAGATGCAATCCTTATAGACCTAGCCAGAACCTTTGACTCCATAGCTCAGAAAAGACATTTGGACATACTGTCATCTCTCAGTAACATGGAAAATCCACACCTATTGTTCTGAGATTGCTCAGACAATAGACTGTAAGTGTATTTCAGCTCTTCTCTTGATTTACTAACCCCCTTCATGCTGATATCCTACAAGAGTTCAAACCTTGATTCCCTTCTTTTCTCACTACTGTTTTTATGAAATTTCTATTACATTTCTACCAAGGAAATTATCTTTAATAAACCATAGTCTTGCATTCTGATATATGGGCAACTACAATTGCTACATTATTGAAAAATTAATCCTTTTGTTAATGTCCCTCTGAAGTTGATTCACTGATCTGTGCCTATTAGCATTAAAACATGACTGCTGCTAGGAATTCACAAAAAGATAAGCTATGCGACCCTTAATCTTTCCTCCTTTGGCATTCCTACTGAGAAGGTAACTCACTTTAAACACTTAGGTTTTTAATTAACACCTCCCTCACTTCACGTACCTTATCAGCAAAACTGTCTGCAACTTACATTAAAACAAACACACTACCTAAGCCTCTAAATACTTCTTTGTCAGGTCAGCTGTAATCCATATAGTTCACAATGTATGACTATTAATAGCAAATGCCATACAATATACAAAAAGCTTCAGATGTATCTAAACAAAGCCTGCCAGTTTATTAATTCCTTTTCAAACTGAAACAATACTGAATATCTGCATCTAAAGCAAGCATGTTAGCTATCCATCTTTAGATAGTGAATATCATCTTCAGTATACTACAGAATTTTTCTACCACAGTTACTCTCTGCATTTGCAAAACAACTCAGTCTCAAATCATAATGTAGGCAACTAATAACTTCTATCCAGGCTAAACATCCTACAAATTTGTTGTTCGACTTTATGTATAGAGACTTCTTTACAGCTGGGCCTGAACTATAGAATTCACTCCCTCTTGAATTCTTTCAAAATGCTCCAACAATCATTTTTGTACCTGCTTAACCCCTGATGTGCACCTGCTACATCTGCAGTGTATAAACTCACTAACATTGCGCTTATCTAAACCTCATGGTTTTTCTAGCTCCATTAACATATAAGGAATTCATTTCTGATTCTTCTTAAATATGATTACTCCTCATACTGCTTAATAAATCTGTGTTCTTATATGCTTAATGTTATGTGCACCTGTAAACCTTGTAAATTAAATAATCTGTTTGCTTTCATGTTCTAAATTAACATAGGTTCTTGAACTCTATAATTTGTCGCACTATTACTTTGCATTTTCCTCCCACTCTTCCATCATGTTACCAGCCTGGCTGTCAGTGAAATGTCTGTGCTGGGCCTACCAGCTACTCCATTTCCCTGGACTTACTCTGGTAATTTGCTGGGGCCATTCATGGATTAAAGACAAACAGACTTGGCACATCTGAGCTTCCAACTAGTGGGGGTCTTCCTTGGTCTACCTTGTTTCTTCCCCTCCCTTTTGTGGACACATTGTATTGTCCCTGCAGAGGTATGCAATGTGGGATTGCAGAGTATCACCCTACTTTTGCAGCAGCTCAACCAGGCCTATTGCCACCCACTGGCCATGCCTCCTCTGGCAACATCCCAGGCATCCAGCATGGATTGTTGTCAAAAGATGCCAACATACCATCCTCCCTCTCGGATGGGCAAGCCCACCCCCCATGCTGCTCTGTCAGTTGCCCAAGATGCTAATCAAACCTGGGTCAGCTCTGTTGTAGTCATAGCTTTATCCCTTTATATAATAAGCCAGGCACAACAAACTTTGAAATAACAACAGATAGACGAAACAGCAAAGCAAACTGTATGAAAAATTTAATAAACAGGTCCAACACGATATCTTTCTTTAAGCGCTTTTAGTTTGTTCCAAGTAACACATTTTGCGAAGCCAGGCGATTAGAAAGAGTTAATTGATTTTTGTTCAATTGGTCTAGTCGGTTACATATCGACTCGATCTTGCTGAACAATGCAGATAGCATGTTGTTGGACCTGGACCTTGGACCTGTTTATTAAATTTTTCGTACAGTTCGCTTTGCTGTTTCGTCTATCTGTTTGTTATTTCTAAGTTTGTTGTGCCTGGTTTATTTTATTAGTTTCTTATGGCGTCTGACTTAACGGCACCTCAAGCACTGTACTCACAAACTGAGACCATTTCAAATGTAGCTACTAACATGCAGGATTTAGTTCCTGCTAATGTTGTAAATTTTGAAGGAGAAATTACTAACAACATGCTATCTGCATTGTTCAGCAAGATCGAGTCGATATGTAACCGACTAGACCAATTGGACAAAAATCAATTAACTCTTTCTAATCGCCTGGCTTCGCAAAATGTGACTACTACCGATACAGAAGTGTAGAAGACCAAAGCTATTTCTTCTCATCAAAATGAACTGATTCTACCGGCAAGTGTTTTAGAAACTAGAATGAATACGCCTTTAAACCAGCAGGAAGTTGTTGCCGACAAACGTATTTTGGATGAGAGCACACCACCACCAGCTCAGAGACCGGCTGATACAGTACCTTCCTCAAATGGCACGGTCCCGACAGTACTGGTTAACTGTTCATCAAATCAACTACTGCTTCCACCGGGAGCTACTCGAAATAATGATTTCGACGAGTGCTCTAATTACCACCAACAAGGTATACTAAACCTTCTACAAGACACAGACGGTAATCCATGCTCTTTATCAGCATGGATGGATAACAACTTTAACTTTGGTACTGAATGTTTCCTGAATCTGACTACTGTACATCAAAATGAAGTTAATAATAGCATTCACTCAGACATTGTGTCTAATTTAAAATTGCTAGACAACTTGTTGTTAAAATACAAGAAAACCCAACTTGAAATAGCATATTTTAAGGAATGCTTAAGACAGAAGGTCATTCCTAAGGGCCTTCGAAGGGTTCAATATCCGACCGGACTGGTCAAGGATTCTCCTTTCCATTTGGAATTGATCCAGTTATATGACAGGCAGGGTTTTGAACTCCTCGAAGTAATGATTAAACATTATTCTTTGCTGGCTGATAATGTTTCTCATTTAGTTAAAGAAGTTGACACTAAAGTTTTACATGATAGTCAATTTGACAGGTACAAGTTTGATTATGGTAGAACTTTTTCAAGTATCAATCAGCATATGACTAAGTTAAGCAATAACAAAACAAATAAATTAGAAAGTGACTGTAACACTTACAGACAGGGCACGGCTTATCCACTTCCACCAGCAGCACAAATGTGGCAACTTGGCCATTCACTTACTGATCTGAACAGTAAAGAACTACAACCTATCAGTAACTCAAATGTTTCAACTTCCTCTCATTTGGCTGATCAAATGTCTAGTCCATCTAGGCGACCTTTTGTTCGTATGGATGAACTTGACACTTTTGGCCCATCTAATATGTCTGAATCCGGACAAGAAGTTGTCCGTAGAAGTGAAAGATTAATGAACACTTCACGTGTCAATTATAATTACAACAACAGACATTTTAATCAGTCCGGTCAACAACAACGAAATAGTGCTATGAACCAAAATGATGGACAACAGGATTTTCGCAGGATCAATCCTTCAAGAGCCAGACCCAAACAACAAAGGGGAATGAAACCACCCAGGGGAGCGGAGACTTACAATCTAGGCAAGAGATAGTACTTTTAGAAGACCAGTTGTGTGATTCTGTTTTGCGTTCACCTGTGATTTCTCCATCTTTTTTTGACTGTAATGTGAATGAAGTGAATGAACCAACTGGTGCTTCTTTTCAATCAGTTGATTGCCAGTCTTTTGTCACACGACCTAGAATTACATTCAACAAGGATAATGACTTCAGGGTTTACAATTTCTCTGATAGTGATATATCCTCAGATTTAGTTGATTTATTAGCTAAGGGTTACACTTACGTTCCTTGGCATGACATGGATATTGCCAAGTCTATTGTAGAACTCAAAACTTTTACGAGAAAACTTAATTTACGTTTGTTTTTTATGAATGTTCCTGACACATTGGGTGATAATGTTTTTTGTACTTTCAACCCCCCTCTTCATCCCCTGCTTCAAATTTTTGAACAGGTGTGTGAATTAGATTTTAGAAATATGGTCAGTTGTAAAACATACAATAGAAGTAATGAGTATGAAACTGAAAGAGAATTTTTAAGGTATATCCAATCCCAAGACATCCGGGTTTGCAAACCCGACAAAGGGGGAGAGTTGGTAATTTTTGATAAAATAGACTATGTAGCACGTATGCTAATGTTGTTAAATAGTGACACTTATCAAGCTAGTTCAAGATCAGAAGTGAACAAGGCATATAGTCTAATTAAATCCTGTTTGAACGACTTATTCATCGAAGGACGAGTATACCAGGTAGTTTTTAACTACATGTGTTCCCTTTTTCCTAGGTATCCATCTCTATTCGGGATTCTGAAAATTCATAAAGATGTTGTAAACCCTCCTATGAGACCCCTCATCGATGGTCGTGGGTCCCCCACCTATGCATGTGCTAAGGTGGTAGATTCCATGTTGCAAAAGTATGTCATCTTGGAGCCACATATTTGTAAAGATTCTTGGTCATTCTTAGCAAAAATAAACGATTTGGAGTTTAATAATGACTACAACTTTCTAACAATAGATGTCAAGGATCTTTACACCTGTATCCCTCATGATATAAGTATTGAATGGGTGGCTGTATTGATTAAAAAAACATGGTGCATCAACTAGAGATATAGCCTTAGTAATGGAATTATTAGATCTGATTTTGACTAACAACTACTTTATTTTTGACAACAAGTTTTTCCTTCAGAAAGTAGGTTTAGCAATGGTCTCCCCTTGTGGAGCAAGTGTCGCAAATCTAGTGATGGCTCAATGGGAGTCTAACTTTGTTTTCTCAGATGAGTCTAGGATGGATTGTATAGTATATTACACTCGTTTCCTAGATGACATATTCATACTCATAAAAGGTGATGATCAACTAGCCACTAATATTGTTAACAAGTTTAACTCTACTACTAACTTTTTACAATTCACTCACACGTTCAATACTGACACTATATCATATTTAGATATCCGGTTAGTTAAGAACAAAATTGATGGCATTTTCACAGCCCAAATATATAGGAAAGCTACTTATTCTAACTCTTTCCTTCATTTTTCTAGCTGCCACCCATTTCATCAAAAGAAGTCAGTTGTCAAAGGGCAACTAGTGAGGGCATCACGGATCTCTAGCTTAGACGAAGACTTCATCAGTGAATGTCTCTTTTTGAAGCAGATGTTTCTACATCGGGGCTACCCAGAATCATTATTAGACACACTAATTGAAGAGGTCACACATAAAAGAAATGGAAATTGGTTTAGACCAATTCTAAGCAGAAATCATAGGACCTTGTATAATGCCATTACAACTGAGTTCGATGTCAACGATCCCGAGGTTGTTATTCCTGCCCCTCATCAACAGAAATCTCATTGTAGTTTTGTGACTTCATTTAATATTCAAAGTAAATCTATTGTCAATGTGATTATCAAAAATTGGGAACTGTTTAAATCTAATCATGCTGTTTTTGAAGTTCTGGGTCATAAACCACATGTAGTCTTCAAGAGGGGTAAAAACTTGAAAAACCTTCTTGAGAGACAGAATAGTACAATCTCTAGAGCGACAGGTATGTTTAAATGCGAGAGTTGTAATTATTGTAGGTTTATTGACTGTACGAACTCTTTTACAATTAATGGAAGCACCTACAAGTTGAAATCCAAATTCAACTGTAACACTAGATTTCTGGTCTATTTAGCTAAATGTTCTGAGTGTCTCGCATTTTATGTGGGCAAAACCGAACGTAGACTCAGGGACAGGGTGTATGAACACCAATACGCCATTTCCCACAATAAGATGGATAACGCTTTGGCGAAACATGTTCACAATAACCCGACTCACAAATTTAAGGTTTTAGTTATTAATAACGTTTCATGATATAAGAGGGCATCCTACTTCTTTTAAATTGGAAGAACTTGAACTATTATGGCAGCTCAAGTTGAATGCCTTTAACTATCCTGGGTTAAATGAAGCATGTTCAATTACCAGTATATTGAAACTTAAAAATCTACAAAGATAACATATGTCATCACCATTTTTATTTATATTTTTTAAACTTGATGAAGTATGAAACATTGTGTATCAATTGTTTGAAGTTTTCATTTGGAGGTGTATGCTTCTGGCGTATATTTTTTAAAACATTTTTTAAAATATTTTCACTTTTAAGGAATGTAACATTTCCTATTTTAATTGCTTAATCATCAATCAGATTTTGTTTTCCCGCACTTTTTTGTATTAATTGGTTGTAGTTGTGTCAGTTAGTACTTCTGAAGAGGTTTGTTACTTGGAACAAACGAAAAGCGCTTAAAGAAAGATATTGTGTTGGACCTGTTTATTAAATTTTTCGCACAGTTCGCTTTGCTGTTTCGTCTATCTGTTTGTTTTATCCCTTTATACCACCAAAGAGGCATTAATGACTAATGTTGCTGTATTTGTTGAACTGTATTACTTGTGTCGCAACTATCTGTAGTATCATGTTCTTAACTTTTGCCGCAAGGATGTGGCAGAAAATGGACTTATGGCCCAGAGAACCTCTCTCAGTCAATAAATTAACCTATCAATTGATCAGTAAATCAATTTGTCAATCAATAAGTAAATTATATTTTCTACTTCTATAATATATATTTAGTAGTTCCGATTGTTATATTACTATTCCTCACATTCTATCTATCACTAAGAAAATCTACAGGACTCAGTAAGACTATGGTACAAACAGTCAGCTTTCCCAGACTAAAAGCATTCTAATATTTGCTCTTATTACCTAGCAAGTGGTTCATCTTGTATATGATGCCTGTCAATTGTAAGTTTCTGCCAGAAATAATAGCTGCTTCCCTGATGTTATCTTTTTTCATTTTCTTATATTTTTGTTATAAACATATGTACTACTTCCTAAAACAAAGAGCAGGGTACAGAATAAAAGAGTCACAGGTGATGACCCTAATGCTTGATATGACAACTATCTTATATTGCAATACTATCTAGAAGAGACGTACCTCCCTGGACTACATGAAAAGAGACATAGAGGAGCTCTCTGATCATGTAGCCCAGGCTGGTATGACCCTGACCTTGAGCAGCATCTTACCCTCACCTAGAATGATGCCACAGTACAAAGACAAAATGATCGATTTTAACAATTGGCTAAAATTTTGGTGTCATTCAAAGGGGATCCAGTGTCTGTCAGCCTGGGATGACATGCTCGACAAGCCACGTTGTTTCGCTAGGGACGGCTTGCACCTGTCACCACTGGGCTTTTGGATATTGGCAAAGGCTCTTGCCACCCCCATAGTGCCTTTTTTAGGCAAGGCTCAAAAGTCAAACCCACCCCCATAGACAGCACAAGGAACAAGAAACTAAGTGTAATGCTGCTTAACGCCAGAAGTCTTAACCTCAAGATGCATGCACTCGAAGCTCTCCTCAGTATGGAGAACATCGATATCTGTGCAGTGACAGAAACCTGGTTCAAGGCTCCAGAGAGCACCCCAGCACTACCAGGCTATACCTCATATCATGCTTTTCGGACCCAAAACCTGGACCGAACCACAAAAGGAGGGGGAGTTTCCATATTTATCAAGGATATCCACACTTCCAGGTTAGTGGCATTGCACGAAGTATCGGAGGCCATCCATGTGCAACAAACAGTGGGCAAGACTGCTTTTCAGTTTATAGCATCCTACAGACCACCCTCTCAAAGTCAGGAATCCCACTCGGCTTTCCTGAAAACATTGGAGAACATGAAGATCTCTCCGAACACCATTATATTGGGCGACTTCAACTACCCAAACATTGCCTGGGAGCACTACTCAAGCCCCAGCACCTTAGCCCAAAGGTTCCTGGAAATTATAAACTCAAATGCTATGGAACAACTAGTCACCACTCCCACAAGAGGGGACAACATACTAGACCTGATCATTACCAACATGGGGACTCTATGCTCCACACCAGAAGTATATCCCTCATTGGTAAGATCAGACCATAAATTAATTTCACTGGATGTCCACATCCCGACCCCACCCCCAGCCCAGAAAACCACAGTGAAAAACTTCTCAAAAGCAAACTTCTCACTTCTCAAAACCAAAGTGGAATCCTTCAATTCCCCAGGGCCAGTGGAAACTACGGCCCAAACTGCAGAATCCTATATAAACGCATTCTACGGACATCTCCAGGAATGCATGGATCATGCTATCCCAAACAAAACCAAGACCCAATCATCCAAAGGCAGGCGTCCAGTCTGGTGGACCCTGCCATAAATAAACTGTACAACAGAAGGAGGAAGCTACTACATGATAGAGCAAAATCCCTAATAGGGAAGGCATCTCTGATCAGTACTAGCAAAAAATTACGATCCCTCATAAAATCCTCCAGGGCCAGCTTCGAGAGAAAAATTGCACAGGACACCAAAGACAATCATAAGGCTTTTTTCAGTTATGTTAGGAACCTGGGATGCAACTCCCAGACTTGTTCTGAGTTGATTCTAAATGACAAAAAATACACTGAACCCACAGACATCGCCAATATCCTGGCAGACAGGTTCAGTGCAAACTTCTCCACCCCCACACCCCCAAAAGAGCAAGTATCTATTCCAGCAGAGGGCTGCCTCCCAAACATCTCTGATGCTCAGGTGAAGGCTGCCCTCTCCAAAGCAAAAAACACTGCTTCCATGGGACCAGATGGCGTCCCAGGTTGCGTCCTACATGAACTCAAAGAGGAACTAATCCCTCAAATAAAACAGCTATACAATCTCAGCCTCGCTACAGGATATGTGCCCACAGAATGGCGTACAGCAACAGTGGTCCCACTCCACAAAGGTGGAGCCTCTACGGTCCCTGGAAACTATCGCCCCATAAGCCTGACTAGCTTAGTCTGCAAGGCTATGGAGAGGATCATCATGGAGCTCATAAACAAAGACATTGGGGACCTACAGACACTAGATCCTACCCAGTTTGGCTTTGTCAAGGGCAGATCCTGCCTTTTGAACCTGGTTGACTTCTTCAAAACAGTCACCAAAGCCATAGATGAAAGGAAGGTAGTCCATACAGCCTATCTGGACCTCGCAAAGGCATTTGACACAATACCCCACTCGGGCATCATAGATAAGCTATCCAGCTTAAATATAAACCCCTATGTCACAAGATGGGTGGCAAACTGGCTCAAAGACAGAACCCACAGAGTGAGAGTTGCTGGAGCCATGTCAGACTCGAAACCGGTCACAAGTGGCGTCCCACAGGGTTCTGTCCTGGGACCACTCTTGTTCGGTATATACTTTTCCGAGGTACAGGCAAACGTGGGAGGACTATGGCTCACCAAGTTCGCAGACGACTGCAAACTGGGTGCCATAATCGACTCTCCAGCTGACACAAACATCCTTCAAAAAGGTCTCACAGAGACAGATAACTGGTGCCAGCGCCATGGTTTAAAGCTAAATGCCAAAAAATGCATAGTCATACCCTTTGGCAAAAACAATGTGCCCACAAATTACCACATAGGCGGAAACCCATTAAGTACAGAGAAAGTTATTAGGGACCTGGGTTCCCAAGTTGATAGCAATCTCTCCTTTGAAAACCACATTGCCAAAGTGGTTAGAAAGACCTTCTACATAGCCCACCTCATCACGAAGGGTTTCACATCTAGATCAAGAGAGGTAATCGTGCCCCTTTATTTATCCCTCATCAAGCCCATCATAGAATACAATGCCCCTTTTGGGATGTACCTTACCCGACACCTGCAGCAATTAGAAAGACCGCTAAAGTATCTCACCAAGAGGATCAAGGATCTCAAACAGATGCCATATGCTGCTCGATTAAAAAACTCCAGCTCTACTCAGTTGCATACTGCCTACTTCGAGGTGATCTATGCCTGACATACAAAGCTATGTCAAATCCAGAATTAATGGACATGCTCCACCTCAGTAAATCTAAATCCCTTAGAGCCACATGTTCAATGGACTTGAACCTCAGCACAGAAATAAATAGAACTTGCTGGAGGGACAGGTTCATAACCCAGAGGCTCCCTTTGCTCTGGAATAGAATTCCAGTTCATGTGAGGCAGAGCACCTCACTGAATCTCTTCAAGAAGAATCTCGATAGGTGGATGTAGGATCATAGGTTTGTCCCAGGGATTACTCCTGTGTCACTATTAGACAGAGGCACAGTAAACTAAACCTTAAAAAGGGCACAGTATACTCAAATCAAGGGGTGGCGTAAGCCATACAGAATCGGGCTAGGCTTATAATTGCCCCAGGGCAGATAGCCTAGTATGAACCTATGAACCTATGAACCTATGAACCTATGAACCTATGAAAACAGTGCAAGGTCTTGTATTATTCTTGTAGGATTTTATTTTCCATTTACAACCAAATATACCTTGGCTTTATCCTCTTTGCATACAGCTTTGTAGTTCAGTACATTTTCTGCCGTTCACATTCATTCTTAATGTTGGACAAATAATATGCTTGGCTTCACTACAGAAATTACTTATTTTCTAATTCATAAAGTTAAACACTGTTAATATAGGACTCCAAAGGGCAAGTAGTAAAATCTCCCTAAATGAAATTATTCTATGTTACTGCTGTCTGATATAGTAGAAATAAAGGCTACACCTCTATCTGCATGGGGATTTGGGGGTTTCAGTTCATCATTAAAACATACATTGCATTTAATGCACTTTTGCCACTTTTTTAGATAAAAGAGCATACAATCTACTCTACTTCAGTTATATATCCTAGACTTTCAACTGATGATATTTTATATTTTTGTAAAACTATGAAAGGTTGTGATGGGTTCAGTAAGTTGAATAGGTTTGTTTCTTAAGGTGACCTGGTTCATCTTCAATCTCTTTTAATCTCAAAAATATGTTCTATATCCTCTGCTACACTAAGACTACCCAGGGGTGATGTATTTTCACCTTTGCTGTATAGTTAATAACTGTAAAAGTGTTGAGGTGACTTTTGTAGAACAAACTAAGATTTTATGTTAAGAGCAGCTGAAGTAATTTGATTGTGAGGTTTCTACAGATAACAGACAGCAGTTGATGTGCGCTGCTTTGGCGCTCACATACACTTGCAGTACAAAGGTTTGTAAATACATTTTTATATTAGCTCAGCTGTAAGAGACGTTTATCTGCTCTTTTTCACATATGTATTTAATGTATTTATTTGTGTTTTTCACTGAAAATTAACTCAACTGAAGTTGTGGCTGTCTCTTTACAGAGTACTTGTTAGAATTTCTGTGTAGCCATTGATAACAGTGGATGGTAGTTTCACCTCATCACTGATATTCTGTCCTGCCTTATAGAAGTGGTACATTTTGAGTTATCTCTGCTTAATATCTGAGCCAAAGCTAACATCTACCTGAAATTAACTGGACGTATAAGTGAATGTAAGTACACTTTTATCTGTTCTTTTTCATATAGTACTGTATTTCATTTATTTATTTGTGTTTTTCACTGAATATTAACTCAACTGAAGTTGTGGCTGTCTCTTTACAGAGTACTTGTTAGAATTTCTGTGTAGCCATTGATAACAGTGGGGGTAGTTTCACCTCATCACTGATATTCTGTCCTGCCTTATATAAGTGGTACATTTTGAGTTATCTCTGCTTAATATCTGAGCCAAAGCTAACATCTACCTGAAATTAACTGGACGTATAAGTGAATGTAAGTACACTTTTATCTGTTCTTTTTCATATAGTACTGTATTTAATTTATTTATTTGTGTTTTTCACTGAATATTAACTCAACTGAAGTTGTGGCTGTCTCTTTACAGAGTACTTGTTAGAATTTCTGTGTAGCCATTGATAGCAGTGGGGGTAGTTTCACCTCATCACTGATATTCTGTCCTGCCTTATATAAGTGGTATGTTTTGAGTTATCTCTGCATAATATTTGAGCTGTGGCCGGCTAACATCTACATGAAATAAACTGGATGTATAAGTGAATTTAAGTACACTTTTATCTGCTCTTTTTCATATAGTACTGTATTTTATTTATTTATTTGTGTTCTTCACTGAATATTAACTCAACTGAAGTTACGGCTGTCTCTCTACAGTTAGTTCCTTACCCACCCTCTTTGTTTTTGTTTTGGTGTTAATGTTGGTGGCTTTGATATTGCCCACCCCTCTTGTAGATTTGTATTTTGATACTCCTTCTGGGCCCATCTGATTTGCTTACTCAACTGAGTGCAGTGAGATCATATTCTGATTTTAGGCACTCCTACTGTGTACAAAGACAGCATTTGGGAAGGACAGCCTCTGTAGCCTCTTAATCCTGCTTTGTTCCCTCCCTCAAAAAAATAAATAAATAAATAAATAAAACAACATATATATATATATATATATATATATATATATATATATATATATATATATAAAAATATATATATATATATATTATTCAGATGCCATTACTGTAACTGTCTTAGTTGCTCTTCTGCGTGCTGTTATCTGTTCAGTCGCTCTTACTCTGCACTTATTACTGCTTGTTAGTAGCCTTCTAATTTACTGCCTTCTGCACTTGTTTTTTAGTCATTTGTTAATTTATTGCATTTATTTGAACTGTATTGCCGTAGTGTTGCTACACACATGGGTGTGCTGGCCTGCACTGCAATTTGAATTGTAATTACTGCTGTTTTAGCTGCTTTGCTGTACAAAAATAAATAAATAAATAATAAAAATTCTAAGCTTGTTTCCTGCCTTTCCTGTAACTATTCAAGTCCAGATACAGACTTGCTGTAGCCAGGACTGCTGGTAAGCTTCTGAGCCCCCCAAGCCTTTCTGTGTTGGAGGAAAGGCTTCTAGCTTATCAGTGGGAGTGGTAAGCACTAGGTAGCCTATCTACCATGGGAAGAGTGGGTTTTGGCCCTGAAATTGTAGTTCATCGGCCATTTGGGCAGTTTTTCCATCTCTTTCTACTTTCTGGTTAAAAGCTCATTTTGCATTTTGTCCCCGCTTTTCCTATAACTAGTTTAGTCCAGGTACAGATTTGCTGTATCCAGGACTGTTGGTAAGATTCTGAGACCCCCAAGCCCTTCTGTGTTGGAGAGAAGCCTTCTAGCTTATCAGTGGAAGTGGTAGCACTAGGTAACCTATCTACCACAGGAGGAGTGGTTTCTGGCTGAGAAATTATAGTTTATTGGCCATTTGGGAAACTTTTCCATCTCTTTCAACCTTCTGATTTAAAAGCCTGTGTTTGCGCTTGTTTCCTGCCTTTCCTGTTACTAGTCTAGTCCAGATACAGATTTGCTGTATCCAGGACTCTTTGTAAGCTTCTGATCCCCCCAAACCTTTCTGTGTTGGAGGGAAGTATTCTAGCTTATCTGGGAGTGGTAAGCATCAGGTAGCCTATCTACCACAAGAGGAGTGGTCCCTGGCCCAGACATTGTAGCTATTTGGCTTTTTGAGCAGTTTATTTTTCATCTCTTTCAACTTTCTGGTTTGAAAGCCACACTTGCGCCTGTTTCCCGCCTTTCCTATAACTAGCCTAGTCTGGTTACAGAGTTGCTGTATCCAGGATTGTTAGTAAGCTTCTGAGCCCCCCAAGCCTTTCTGTGTTGGAGGGAAGCCTTCTAGCTTATCAGTGGGAGTGGTAAGCACTAGGTAGCCTATCTTCCATGAGAAGAGTGAGTTTTGGCCCAGAAATTGTAGTTTATGTGGCCGTTTGGGCAGTTGTCCATCTCTTTCAACTTGCTGGCTTAAACGCCTGTGTTTGTACTTGTTCCCCACCTTTCCTGTATCTAGTCTAGTCCAGGTACAGATTTGCTGTATCCAGGACTCTTTGTAAGCTTCTGAGCCCCCCAAGCCTTTCTGTGTTGGAGGGAAGACTTCTAGCTTTTTAATGGGAGTGGTAAGCATTAGCTAGCTTATCTACCACAAGAGGAGTGGTTCCTGGCTCAGAAATTGTAGCTATTGGCCATTTGGGCAGTTTTTTTTCCATCTCTTTCAATGTTCTGGTTTAAAAGCCGCACTTGCACTTGTTTTACATCTTTCCTATAACTATCCTAGTCCAGATACAGAGTTGCTGTAGCCAGGACTCTTAGTAAGCTTCTGAGCCCCGCAAGCCTTTCTGTGTTGGAGGAAAGCCTTCTAGCTTATCAGTGGAAGTGGTAAGCACTAGGTAGCCTGTCTACCACAAGAGGAGAGGTTCTTGCCTCAGAAATTGTAGTTTATTGACCATTTGGATAGTTTGTCTGCCTGTTTCAACTTTCTGGTTTAAAAGACCACATCTGCGCTTGTTTCCCATCTTTCCTGTAATTAACCTACTGGGTAGCACTAGAAAGCCTTAAACTGATACAAGCCTTCTAGCTTTGAAGAGCGACTTTGGAGTGATTAAGTATCAGTTTTCTGTACTTTCTTGTGTACTTAACTGTTTTTGTCCTAAACGCAGATTTTACAGCATTTATTGTGATTTAAAAGTTTGTTTTTTTTTTCACATATTGTACTTATTTGACTGCCTGCACTTTTAAAAAGTTGTTTTTTGTTTAAATAATTTGTTTAACTGTTATAGGCTACACACTAAAGTGTGATAGCCTTTTTTGATCGTTTGTAGTCGTTTAAAGTTGTTTTAAGTGTATTTTTACTGTTTTTGTCTTATCTTTTCAAAAAAACCCCCAAAAAATAAAACAAATTCCTTGTTTCCCGCCTTTCTAAGCTAGTATAGTCCCAGTTTTTAGGCTAGTGCTGAATTCAGGGCTGTGATACTAGTTTCTGAGTTGCCCATACCTTACTTGGATAGAAGGAAGTTTCTTTGTTCACCTGTGAGAGAGGGGAGCTTTGAGCAACCTATCTGCCCCTGTAGAAGTGGTTCCAGCCCAGAAGTTAGTAGTTTATTGGTTATTTTGGGCTAATTTCTATCCCTTTTATTTTCCTACTATAAAAACCACATTTGCACGGTTTTCCGCACTGGGCAGCGCCAGTTAGCTACAGTTAAATTATTCCTGGCTCCACTAAGTCTACTCTTCAGTTTTTCCCTTGAAACTAGTCTAACTCTCAACCTAAGCACTCAAAAAGCATCCTACAGCCCAGCACTTACTCAGACCTAATAGCAAGCACTAATATACCCTGACACTGATTGCCCAGCAGGGCAAGGCTCTTTATTCACCCCTCACCATCCAAGCGACTAAGCAGCTCACCCTACTATTCAGGCATGACCAAAGGGCAATTTCAGGTGTACTCTCCAGTCCAGCTGATGAAACTGGGTATCCTGAGGCAATGTTACAACTGCCTCATGTACACAGACACCTCTCTCCTTCTACCACAAAATACTAACATATGTGAGAGATGCAATTATACAGCCAAACTGGAAGCTAAGCTGTCTCCACCCAAGACTGGAACAGACAGCCAAGAGGAGAAGGTTAACACTTGCACCACACCTCCAGCCACACACAGACCTACTAAAACAGCACTGGCAAAAAATACACATAAATGCACAAAATCATACTTGGAGGCTCTAAATAAAAACCTGCAAAAGCATCAGAGACCTCCAAAGCAGAGACCCAAACAACCTGCACCTCCCGTCACAAACCAGACAGCACAAAATCAGTGTTCATAGATTATTACTAGACTAACTGCCCTTACGAGCCATTTTAAGCCTAACAATTATCCCTTGTGAGACTCAAACCCTGTACCTTGTGTTTGCAAGGCAAACACCTTAACCATTACACCACCCTGTCACACATTCACAGCAGTTAAGGCAAAATAACATACCTAACACACTAGTAATAGGTGACTCTATAGTCAGGCACACTGACATCTCACCCACTAGGCTGGACAAGCAGAAGGTTACTGTTAGCTGCCTGTCGGGAGCCATAATCCGTCACATAACACAAGCACTCAGGTCACTCCAGAACAAGTACAAATATGACTCTGTCATTGTTCATGTTGGTGTGAATAACCTGAGACGTACCCCCCTGGACTACATGAAAAGAGACATGGAAGTGCTCTCTGATCATGCAGCCCAGGCTGGTATGACCCTGACCCTGAGTAACATCCTGCCCTCACCAAGAATGATACCTCAGTATTAAGAAAAAATTATCAATTTCAACAATTGGCTAAGCTTCTGGTGTCATTCAAAGGGGATCCAGTGTCTCTCAGCCTGGGACAACATGCTCAACAAGCCGCATTGCTTCACAAGAGATGACTTGCACCTGTTACCCCTAGGCTTTTGAATACTGACCAAGGCTCTTGCTGCCCCCATAGTGCCTTTTTTAGGCAAGGCTGAAAAGTCAAACCCACCTCCGTAAACAGCAAAATTAATAAAAAACTGAGGGCTATGCTACTCAACGCCAGGAGTTTAAATCTCAAAATGCACACACTCAAAGCACTCCTCAGTATGGAGAATGTCAACATCTGTGCAGTAACTGGAACCTGGTTCAAGACTCCAGAGAGCACCCCAGCACTACTGGGCTACAACTCATACCACATGTTTCAGCCACAGAACACGGACCAAAACACAAAAGGAGGGGGTGTATCCATATTCATCAAGGATACCTACACCTCCAGGTTAGTGGAGCACCATGCTACCTCTGAGATCATCCATGTGCAACTAACATCGGGCAAATCTGCAATGCAAATTGTGGCCTGCTACAGATCACCATCCATGACCCAGGACCACCACTCCACCTTTCTGGAGACACTGCAAAACATGAAGGTCCTACCAAACACCCTAATATTGGGTGATTTTAATTGCCCTACCATTCACTGGGAAAACTACTCGAGTGCAAACTCCCAGGCCCAGTGCTTCCTGGAATTCATCAACTCAAACGCCCTGGATCAGCTGGTAAACTACCCTACTAGACGTAAAAACATATTGGACCTGGTCCTCACCAACAGGGGCTTCAGGTGTTCCACACCAGAGGTCAACTTGTCACTGCTTAGATCAGACCATAAACTAATCACTCTGGATGTCCACACCCCACCACCACCCCCTACTAAGGACTACAGCAAAAAACTTTTCTAAACCAAACTTCACCTTACTTAAGACAGAGGTGGTAAGTTTCACAGCCCCCACGCTAAAGGACAACGCTGCCCAAGATGCAGAAACCTTCACAAATGCACTCAATGAGCACCTACAAGGATGCATGGATCATGCCATCCCCAGCAAAATCAAGACTCACTCCTCTAAGAGAAGGAAACCAGTTTGGTGGACCCCTGCCATAAACAGGCTATACAATAGAAGGAGGAAACTAGTTCAGAAAAAAGCAAATCCCAAGAAGGAAAGACATCCCTTATCAGTATCAGTAAGAAACTAAGGTCCCTCATGAAATCATCCAAGGCTAACTTTGAAAGAAAAATAGCCAAGCATTCAAAAGATAACCACAAAGCCTTCTTTAGCTATGTTAAGAATCTAAGTAGCAACTCACAGATATGCACTGAACTAGTGCAAAATAGCACAAAATATACTGAACCTACTGATATTGCCAACATCCTGGCAGATAAAGTCAGTGCAAACTTCATCCCCTCTCACCTCCAAAAGGACCCACAACAATACCAGAAAAGTGTAGTGTCCCAAAAATCACAGACGCACAGGTGAAAACAGCCCTTTCAAAAGCCAAAAACACAGCGTCAGTGGGACCAGATGGTGTCCCAGGCTGCATTTTCCATGAACTACAGAACGAACTAACCCCCCCACCAAAACATGCGGTTCAACCTCAGCCTCTCCACAGGCTACATGCCCATAGAATGGCGCACAGCAATGGTTATTCCTCTCCACAAAGGAGGGGCCACAACTGACCCTGGTAACTATCGACCCATAAGCTTGACTAGCCTGGTCTGCAAGGCTATGGAGCGCATCATCATGGAACTCATTAACAAAGACATTGGGAACCTCCAAACACTTTACCCCACCCAGTGTGGCTTTGTTAAGGGGAGATTATGCCTACTAAACCTGGTTGACTTCTTTGAGACAGTCACCAAGGCCATAGATGAGGGAAAGGTGGTTCACAAAGTCTACCTTGACCTCGCCAAGGCTTTTGACACCATTCCCCACTCAGGTATTACAGAAAAACTCACCAGCCAGAACATAAACCCCTACGTCACAAGATGGGTTGCCAACTGGCTAACAAACAGAACTCACACAGTAAGAATAGCAGGCTCCAGGTCCGATTCTAAACCAGTCACAAGTGGTGTCCCACAAGGCTCGGTCCTGGGACACCTACTGTTTGGCATATACTTCTCAGAGGTATAGGCAAACACAGGAGGACTATGGCTAACCAAGTTCGCTGATTACTGCAAACTGGGAGCCATAATTGACTCTCTGGCTGACATGGACATCCTCCAAAAGGGTCTTACTGAGACGGACACCTGGTGTCAAAGTCATGGCCTCAAGCTAAATGCCAAAAAATGCATAGTCATCCCTTATGGGAAAAACAAAACACCCACGAATTACCACATAGGTGGCAGCCCCCTTAATACAGAAGAGGTAATAAGAGATCTGGGGACCCAGGTAGATAGTAATCTCTCCTTTTACAATCATATTGCCAAAGTAGTTAATAAATCCTTTTATGTGGCCCAAGTAATTACTAAAGGGTTCGCATCTAGAAATAAAGTGGTTATAGTGCCCCTCTACTCGTCACTCATTAGACCCATCATAGAGTACAATGTCCCATTTGGGATGTACCTCAAGAGACACTTCCAACAGCTGGAAAGACCACAAAAGTACCTCACCAAGAGGATTACTGGCCTCAAACATATATCCTATGCAGCCCGACTGAAAAACTCCAGCTGTCCTCAGTGGTATATCGCTTACTCAGAGGTGATCTCTGCGTGACTTACAAAGACACGTCCAACTCAGAATTGATGGACATGCTCCACCTAAAGAAATCCAAGTCATTGCAAGCCATGCGCTCTAGTGAGCTAAACCTCACCACAACAATAAATAGAACATGTTGGAGGGATAGATTCTTGTTACAGAGACTCCCCATGCTTTGGAACAAAATAGCAAACTACATTAGGCAGAGCCTCTCACTAACACTCTTCAAGAAAAACCTTGACAAGTGGATGGGTAACAGAAAAATACACCCCTGGGATCACTTAATTGGCTCTGCTTGACAGAGGATCAGTTAATTAATCAATGGGGTGGCGAAAGCTGACAAACTCTGGCTAGGCTTATAAATGCCCTTGGGCAGATAGCCTATTACCTACCTATGAACCTATGAACCTATTTGAAATAAGATCACTGTTTGAGATGTGGCAATATCATGCTTCATCTTAGAAGTAAGCTTGACAACTTAGCAGCTAAGATTTCTGCCTCACTGCTCCTTAAGCAATCTGCGGGTTTCCTCTGTCTGTGTGACTTTGAGTGTATTTGCACATGTGTACTCTCACATGTGCATACAGACAGAGAGAGAGAGAGATCAGATACTCTGGTTTAATCCAAAAATTGACTGAGGCAGAAAGAAGGGTTTATGAATGTATGTGTATATCAAAAAGATGCAAACTTTCAGGAAGCTCATCTCTGCAAGATAAACATTACAATCTGGAAAAGTTAAAATATGATGACCTTCCAAAATCAAACAAAGGAAGCAATAGCTATAAGTATGCATATGTGTGTGTGTGAGTGTGTGTGTGTGTGTGTGTGTGTGTGTGTGTGTGTGTGTGTGTGTGTGTGTGTGTGTGTGTGAGCAAATATACCTACCTCTTGAGCCTGGAGTGGGGAAAGACAATGCCAGTTTTATGGGAAAATAGAGATATATTCAATGCACTGCCTCTAAACTTTTTCTTAAAATGTTTATTGTTTTTTTTTTATGAAGAACACCTTGTTTCCCTTAGTGAAAAACTTAATTTGAACTTTGAGAGACTACAGGCTTGTGAGCAACGTGAAAATTATGGTGAATTGTATACTAAGTTTTTGAAAGAAATGACTGAATTGGAAAATGGGTTAAAGGGCAGGAAAATGAAGGAATCCCATAGGGGTGTGTTAAGATTTCTTATTTTTACAGAGGTAGTATATGTGTTTAAACAGTTACTATATTAAAATCTGATCTGTATTGCCATTTGTGATATTTTTAATTGTGCTCTGTTTATTTTATTTTTTCTGTCATTCAAACTTTTTTCATTCTAAAACATTAATTTCTAGGAAGTTAATTTAGGAAAATAGCATTGTTTGAGGGGTTGTGCATGCTTTTGTGTGATTATTTTGTATGCGGTATGCAAAGTTTGTTTTAACTTTTATTTTTCTTTTAATGCTGTTATTTGAAAGGATGTGCACATATACATAGTATCTTAAGAAATAAAACATTTTGCTCAGTATAAGCTTATCTTCAAATGAGACTAAAATGTCTTCCATCTTTTAACAATTATGTTGAGTGTATCTATTAGCTTTTCAGAAGTTAACATGAGAGCAATAGCAATATCTTTGGCTACAGTAAATCCTAGATATTTTAATGATTCCTTATCACTACTTAAACCGTGTTTATAATTCAAGGGTTCTTTAAAAGTTTGATTTGTTAGCAAAATTACTGTTTTATACTTATTTAATTTCAATTTACAAAGATTTTCAAATAAATTAATTGAATCAAATAAATTATTTGAGGAGTTATTTATATCACCTATGGTTAACAAATGATAAAAAGTTCAAGGATGTACGAAAAATACTAGTAACCAAAAGTAATGCACCCAGTAGCCATCAAGGAAAACTACACTTTATTTGAATCAAACAATAGCAAAATCCATTAGTTGTTAAGCGCTTTCATCATAGACAATGACTTCATCAGAACAAGGATTGATGAAGTCATTGTCTATGATGAAAGCGCTTAACAACTAATGGATTTTGCTGGTGTTTGATTCAAATAAAGTAGAGTTTTCTTTGATGGCTACTGGGTGCATTACCTATGGTTAACACTTACGAGTCTTGGAATTAAAATAAAGACAGCCCTAGGACCAGCTATACTGGGTTAAACTACCATCCCAAACCTGACTGTTCATACAGAAAACACAGAAATAAATTAAAATAGCTGCTATGCACTGACAAAAGAGAGTTCTTTACCATGCACCCAAGTTTGTATAACTCTAAGCAATTTTAGGTTAGGATAAGCCCACCTACTCAACTCAGGATGCCCATGTCAACTAAATCATTCTCCAGCTTCCATTATTTTAAAGTTGCCTTCATTTTGTTTTCACTTCTAGCACTGTAAACAGAAACTCACTCAAATTACCCTACTTAAACTTCTACCATCTACAAATCTAAATTCCCACAACCTTCACCATTTCAAACCACTCCCATCACCTCCTAAATCAACATTTTAAAATCAATGCATGTTCTCCTCAGTGAATGTTTCTACTGATATGTTTCTTTTTTTTAAATTAACTGTTGACTCTGTTGGGATACTTGATTGTATCTTTGTTAGCTGATCCATCTAGGAAAACCATGTTCCCTTGAGCCTTAATTTGCAAAATGTGCATTATATGTCAGATTTGTCAAAATGACCATGCACATTACCTGTAGCTATATTTTGTACTATATTTTTGTTTTGTCCTGCTGTTTGTATTTTACTTTCATGTATTATTTTCATTTGTGTTTTTCTCTTCTCTCTTTTATTTATTGCTTTATTTGAACATAGATTTGTTATTGTGCTTGGTTTTCAAACACATGCACAAACCTGAACTTACATCTTCTATTTTGCTAGTCTTTCCCTTCTGCTGAATAACATAGAAAAACCTATACAACATTTACATCACCTATTTACCAAACAGTAACTTCTTCATATTGTTTACATCCCCAGTACACAAAAATGTTATTTCTTCTCTAAACTCCAAGCATGCAGTTCAGTCTGGACATAACGCAGAAACTATCCTATTGAAAGTCGTCTTAGAAATTAGGTCAACACGGAACATTTGAGTGTCAATTAGACCCTTATCCTTCAGTCTTTTTGAGGCTTTTGCAACAGTCACTAGGTTATCTAGTACAAAGTCCCATGTGCTTCTCATCTCTCATCCCTCCATCTAGTGATTGAAATGTAACTTTCAGTACTGGACCAAAATTTTAATGAGGCAATAGAAATTCATAGGTTCATAGGTAGGTACTAGGCTATTGGCCCAATGGCCTGTGTAAGGCTAGCCAACAAGGTTCCCTGGCTTTCGCCATCCAAGAAGGTTATTGTCCCAGGTCTCCTGTCTACTTGAGCCACTCAAGGATCAGTACTTTGGCCTCAGCTGTTTTCCACCTTTGATAATCTCATCTTACTACTGTGTCTCTTCCTGTACTACCCTTTACTTATCTACCCGTAACTTTACTACCATTACCCAAAAACTTCAAGACAGCTTCATCAAAGTACAACACTACCTACAGGCCTCCATAATAATTCTTAGCTTTATTAAAACATAGCTCATCGGCATTATCAACCCCTTTCTTGTTCTCCTAAATTGGGTCTGGGTGTCATGTCAACTGTCACCATCTTTCTTGACTTAGTGCTACTATACTACTTAACTGTCACATCTCTTCAATAATGCAGCCATCTCTTGGCTGGGCATCTTCGTTTCTTTTTGCCTTTTTTCTTTCTTTCTTTCTTTCTTTCTTTCTTTCTTTCTTTCTTTCTTTCTGTCCCAAATCTTTTTCACCAGATCATCTTCTGATTTCCTGTACATTTGTTCAAACTACTGCTCTCCATTCTTCTTGAGCTTCTCTACAGTTGGGGCTAATTTGGCTTCTGCTCTAAGAACCTTATGTCTTTGTCTCACAGTGTACATCCACCCAAACATCTTAGGCTCTTCACCACCATCACCCCGAGCTTCCTCATCACAGCCCATATTTCTGTGCCATGTTTTTATACCTTACTTTTCAGTTTTTGTAGCATTCTTTTGTCACACACTACTCCTGATACTCTATGTTGGTTGGCTACAGCATCTCTGATTTTTGCTTTGACCTCTTCATTCAGATTTCCCTTCTTCTCACCACCCCTCCCAGATACTTCAAGCTGTCATCCTGTTCCACAGTTTCCCTTCTATCTCAGTTTTTGGCTTCTTCTGATTCCTAATTTGTCTCCATGACACTGCCTTGCCTGTAATCTGGTTCATCACACATGTCTTTACCTTTGCATTCATCTCCTATCATTTGCTGACATTAAAGTTCAGAGTCTGCTTGAAGTGAATACTGTCTGCATACAGCAGCTTTGCTGCCCAGTCCCCTCTGTCCTGTTTGCTAATGTACTCCATTACCACTGGAAATAGCAGTAATCTCAAAGCTGAGTCTTAATGCTCACCTACTTCCACTGGGAACTCATCTGTGAGTCCGAACATTGTCTGAAAGTGAGTCATTGGGTCCTTGTGCATAGCCTGCACTAATTTTAAGTTTGTGATGTTTACAAATTACTTCTGCCACACTGACCATGATCATTACATAATTCTAGCCATCTTTGGTAACTAAGTCCTTCATTTTGCAACTACTACAAACTTACTTGATCTGATACTCAATCATAACCTTTAACTTGATGTTCAAACCATCACCAGTAGAACCAAAAGCTTTAATATCTACACTAAACTAACACCTTCCTCAATGATCATACTGTACGTTGTCCTGCCACTGCTTGGGCATGCCTTATCTCTAGGTTGCTCAGCTGAACCATTATATTTACCACCAAAATATAGGCACGTGGGTTGCAATGAGAGATTTATCCATGTGCCACAAAGCTGGCCTTATTTTATTAAAAGCATACTATCCATTCTCTGTTGTTTAACAGCTTTTTGTTTCTTTTTTTTAAAATGCATTCCCCACCCTTGACCTCTTTAAAAACAGGTTCATGCCATTGGAATTTTCCAGTTAACAAAGACAAATACATAAGATAAATAGATGTCCAACCCTAAAAGATTTCTATAGCAATGATAATAAAAAGATAATGTCAGTATTTTACTAATGAGCACATTTTACTTATTTATTACTTATGATGTGGGATAGTGGACTTGATTGAAGAGGACCATGAATGGTCATGAGATTCAAAGGCCTTATAATATCTATGAATCTAATCTATGACCAGTTTCAGCTATAACCTGAAAGAACATCAGTATAGCAAAGACAGGAAGCAAAAGTTCATGTTTTTCAAAATACAAACTGATAATTTATTGTTAAATATTAGTAAACATTGATAATTAACAATTTGCAACATTCAGTCACATATTTGAAAACTAATTCTGTGGCAGCAGGTGTAAGTGTAGGGCTAGAGTACAGATGGTCCTGAGTTCTAGTACAGGGTGTGCAACCTCTGTTTTGGCTTTAGTGGAATAGCTCACCTAGAGTCTGCCAGAAACTTGCTTTGAGGGAAAGGTTAGATTGCTTTTGCCTTATTGTATTTTGTATTACTTCATTGCTTGCTTCTATTTTGTA
The DNA here is from genome assembly GCF_019279795.1 of Protopterus annectens. Classification (NCBI taxonomy): domain Eukaryota; kingdom Metazoa; phylum Chordata; order Ceratodontiformes; family Protopteridae; genus Protopterus; species Protopterus annectens. Next base: position 302,850,976 of record NC_056746.1, on the reverse strand, counting down.
TACTGTGATTTGTTTTCTTTACAATGTGCTTTACGTCTTTACAATGTGTTTTAATTGCATTCTGATTTTAATTGCATATTAAAACTAGGAAAGAAAACACAGCTGTGTCTCTTGTGAGTCACACAGAAATTAGAACATGTCAATTAAGAAGTCACACAGAAGATAGAACAGGTCAATTAAGGTTAATTATCTGTGAAGTGAGGGGCTGGAGCTAGGGACTAAACCTTCTATTTAAGGGGTAAAATAAAACATTTCAAAGCTTTACTGGAAATGCTCACTCATACTCTGCCACAACTTTCTGTGAGGGAAATGTCAGTTTGTTTTTGCTTCTGCGTACGTTGTATTACTTTATTGCCTTCTTCTAATTTGTATACCATATTAAAGCTAAGAAAGAGACCACAGCTGTGTGTCTTGTGTGTCACACAGAAAATAGAACTGATCAATTAAGATTAATTATCAGTGAACTGAGGGAGAGGATATAGGAGCTAAACCTTCTATTTAAAGAGTAAAATAATACATTTCAAAGCTTTACTGGAAAAGCTCACCCAGACTCTGCCACAACTTTTTGCAAGAAAAAAGTTTGCTTTTGCTTTCTTGTATTTTGTATTCCTTTATTGCCTTCTTCTGTTTTGTATACTGTGATTTGTTTTCTTCACACCATGTTTTACTTGCATTCTGCTTTTAATTGCATATTAAAACTAGGAAAAAGATCATAGTTGTGTTTTGTGTGAGTTACACAGAAATTAGAACAGGCCAATTAAGGAGTCACACAGAGGACAGAACAGGTCTTTTAAGGTTAATTATCTGTGAACTGAGGGGTTGGAGCTGGGAAATAAACCTTCTCTTTATAGTATAAAATAAAACATTTCAAAGCTTTACTGGAAAAGCTCACCCAGACTCTGCCACAACTTGCTTTGAGGAGAAAGGTTTGTTTGCTTTTGCTTTCTTGTATTTTATATAACTTTATTGCTTTCTTCTGTTTTGTATACTGTGATTTTTTTTCTTTACACCCCCTTTCAATCTATCTTGTTCTTTTAAAATTAGTGGCACTCCACCTAGACAGCTAAAGCTTAACTTACCCCCTTTTTCATATCTAACTGTTTAGTGTACACTGCAGCACGTACAATATTACCCCATGTTTTAGTATATGGCTAGTATAGAGACAACTAAACGTATAACAACCCATTAAGTAGATACTTCAATCTACAAAGTATTCACTAATACTGTCTTTACTCTTCTCCAATGTTCTCTAAACTTTTTCCTACAAGTTATAAATGTTAATTTATAACATTCAGACAAATATATTCTGCTTTTGTATGGTCAAGGTTACTTAACTTGTTTTTGGTATGTGTAGCCCTGTTGTGAGCAGGAAGGTTAAAAACTTCACTCATTGCTCCTGGTCTGTTTGGTACTAATTGCACAGACATACAAATGCCCAACTACTAAAATAAACCACACTCTTTTAATATAAAAGAAACATACCTTGGTTTTCCAGGGCTGGGTTTTCACACCCTGCTAGTCATTGCACCTGATACAGATGGAGTATTTTTTATGTTGCCACTCCTTTTCACTCTCTGCAGTCCAGTCTGTCCCTGCTCTTGCCCCCTTTCTCTCTTTCTTTCCCCATTGTTGCTTCATTTTCTTACTTATGTTGAAATATTTCACCTCAACCTCTGATCTTCTCAGTTTAATAAGTATTTTGGGTTATCTCTGGATTGCTTGAATTGTCTGCTTTCTGTATGTTGCACACTTACCTTCCTTATCACACTGTCTCCAGAATCACAAGGTGGCTATCAATTCTTCCTTGGTCGGACCTGCACAGGGGGAGTCCCTTGCTTCTACATTGTTTGCCCACTTGTGTCACTGACAACTGATCATACTCTTCAGAGTTCATCTTTTCTGTTTCCTAATTACTCGAACACATTAAATAAAAACATCCTATGCAGTGTATACCTTTGTATACTTACCTGTAACTGCAGCAGCACCCATACTATTGGTAACAAAGTTGTTTTAAAGGCTACACACATCCAGTTACAACATATGCACACCACTGTAAACTCAGTAGTCCATGATGATTAGGGGTGTGATGTCATAATTCACTCAACTCCAACAAAGAGGGACAGTGGTATGGGTTATAAATCTAAACTAGTTCAACCACTAAATTTAGAAAATGAAAACAAATGAAATTAAATAATGCTAAATAAAAAAATATATACAAATGAATGAATAAATAAAGACCATTTGCCTTAAGGCAATGTAGCATAAGTGCACTACTGTCTTGGGCTATAGCCTTTCCCAACCACACTCAAATAAAGCTCCACAATGAGCATCCATATGCAAATGTATGCCTGGGCTTTCCAGGGATTCATGTATCTCATCCTTAACTTGGTGCCTTACAGTGTTAGCTTATTGATAGTCACTGTAATTTGACTAAGTGATACATTTCACAAAGACACACAGATGCATGCACACAAGGGCACACAAATGTACACACACACGTACATACACTTGAACATTCCACCTATCCAGGAGCACGTGTGCACACACACACACACACACACACACACACACACACACACACACACACACACACACACACACACACACACACATACATACACACACACATACAAACACACACACACACGCACACACACACACGCACTTGCACATG